>NC_090059.1:18868545-19003928 GCF_038355195.1 Osmerus mordax | reverse complement strand
TCTGGTCTGCTCATCAGAGTCCCCTCTACGGGCGTGTTTTGGATTGGATTTTAACCTGTTTTTCGACCAGACCAAGTTTGGTTCCCAGGTGCTTCCCAGGTTCTCTTCGAGCAGTAAACCTGTTGACATGGTCTCAGCTTTCTCTTAGAGCAGTAGACCTGTTGACATGGTCTCAACTTGTTGAAATCCCATCAATGTGCCGGGAGTATTTTGAAAAGTATTTTGAAAAGTAATTAGAAAATTATTAAAGTATTTCTGAAAGTATTTTGAAAAGTACTTTAATAAATTACTTTTCAAAAATACTTTAATATTTTTCTAATTACTTTTCAAAAATACTTTAATATTTTTCTAATTACTTTTCAAAAATACTTTAGTATTTTTCTAATTACTTTTCAAAAATACTTTAGTATTTTTCTAATTACTTTTCAAAAATACTTTAGTATTTTTCTAATTACTTTTCAAAAATACTTTAATATTTTTCTAATTACTTTTCAAAAATACTTTAATATTTTTCTAATTACTTTTCAAAAATACTTTAATATTTTTCTAATTACTTTTCTAAAATACTTTAATATTTTTCTAATTACTTTTCAAAAATACTTTAATACTTTTCTAATTACTTTTCAAAAATACTTTAATATTTTTCTAATTACTTTTCAAAAATACTTTAATACTTTTCTAATTACTTTTCAAAAATACTTTAATATTTTTCTAATTACTTTTCAAAAATACTTTAATATTTTTCTAATTACTTTTCAAAAATACTTTAATATTTTTCTAATTACTTTTCAAAAATACTTTAATACTTTTCTAATTACTTTTCAAAAATACTTTAATACTTTACATTTACATTTAGTCATTTAGCAGACGCTCTTATCCAGACCGACTTACAGTAAGTACAGGGACATTCCCCCGAGGCAAGTAGGGTGAAGTACCTTGCCCAAGGACACAACGTCAGTTGGCTGGATTACTAGCCCGATTCCCTCACCGCTCAGCCACCTGACTCACCTGACTTTTCAAAATACTTTTCAAAATACTTTTTGAGATGATCTTGTTGACATGGTCTCAGCTTTCTCTTAGAGCAGAAGACCTGTTGGCATGGTCTCAACTTGTTGAAATCCCATGACACACCCAAGCTAAACCTCCTAAATATACAGATAAATATAAAAATACAATATACTAAGACAGACACAGACAGACAGACAGAAAGGTAGGCAGGCAGTAAACAGATTAGTCGGGTTAGGGTTAGGGTTAGGGTTAGGGTTAGGGTTAGGGTTAGGGTTAGGGTTAGGGTTAGGGTTAGGGTTAGGGTTAGGGTTAGGGTTAGGGTTAGGGTTAGGGTTAGGGTTAGGGTTAGGGTTAGGGTTAGGGTTAGGGTTAGGGTTAGGGTTAGGGTTAGGTTTGACGTCTGAAAATCCCCCGAGCCCAGTAGTTCGGTACTTCGACCCACTTAGGCTCAGGACTGAGGCACACGCTATGCCAATGCTGAGTCATCCACCACATCCGAACAGGGGCTAGGCCCCTCTAGGAACCCCGAGGGGAACCCAGGCCGGGTAACCCCTGAAGTGCTCGCCACCCGACACAAGGTGAGTGAGGAGCACCCAGAGGGACAGTAATATATAAACATACAGTAAGAAACAATGCATAATATATAAGTATAGGTCGAGCACATGGATAGCCGTCTCCGTATCCACTTGACATGTTCAGGTAGCAGGGTCAATGCGGAAGCATGCTCAGGGTCAGAAAGGCCCCTTGTAGTTAGTAGAAGTTAATATCTGGAGGGTCTCTGTCCACCTGGGGACAAAGTAAACACCATCAGAGTATATAAAAGTCATAAATTGTTTGAAACCGAGTTATTATTCCAACTATGGTATTGATCCTTAGAGTCCCGATCCCAAAGGGGTCAAGGTACACATCCTCAGATTATAAATCAGGTTTGATGTCTGATGATCCCTCGAGCCCAGCAGTTTCGTGCTTCGACCCGCTTAGGCGTGAACTCTCACTGGTTGGGGTTAGAAAAAATGACTCAGTGAGGTGGCCCAGTGATCAGAGATAAACCCACTGGGGGGAAGCAACGGTCAAGTTTTAAGCGTAGACCCCCCCCAGGTTGGGGTTAGGATAAGTGACAGGGGGGCTATCCCACCCCATTAAGTCACGGTAGGTTAGTCGTCCGGTTAAGTTTTAGGCGTAGGCCCTCCCAGGTTGGGGTTAGGATAAGTGACAGGGGGGTTATCCTACCCCCTTAAAGTCACAGTAGGTAAGCCTTCCGGTTAAGTTTTAGGCGTAGACCCTCCCAGGTTGGGGTTAGGGTAAGTGACAGGGGGGCTATCTCACCCCATTAAGTCACAGCAGGTCAGTCGTCTGGTTAAGTTTTAGGCGTAGACCCTCCCAGGTTGGGGTTAGGATAAGTGACAGGAGGGCTATCCTGGCCCATTAAGTCACAGTAGGTCAGCTTTACGGTTAAGTTTAGGCGTAGACCCTCCCAGGTTGGGGTTAGGATAGGTGACAGGGGGGCTATTCCACCCCATTAAATCACAGTAGGTCAGCCTATGGGATGGTGACGGTTGGGTTGAGGTACGCGGAGGAGGGCAAGAAAGGGAGAAATATGCAGGCGTCTAGGGGGAGTACCCGAGGAACGCAGGAGGGATAGATAGAAATTAAATAAAGGGCCTGTGTGGACATATGAGGTGCAACTGAGTGTGTGAGTGCGTGTCCTACCTTGACCGGGCAGCTAACTAAATCTGAAAAGCTAAAAAAGGTTCTACCTGGAAAGTTAAGAATCTATACCGATCCCGGGTGCAGATGTGGGGAGGACCCCAAGGAAATGCAGGGCTGTGGAAGGAAGGGGTTAATAAACAAGATACATGAGTGTCATAGCCCTGTCCTCACTGCACATGAGTGCGATGAAGATAAAGCCATGCAGACAATAGTGGTGGGAGTGGGGTGAGAGAGATATAGAGAGAGGCGCTCCTGTTAGAGCAAATAAAAGTTGTAGTCAAAAACGCAGGACTCCATTCCCTGGGCGGTGCCTCCTGCCGGGCCCATGCCAGAAATTAAGCAGGGATATACGGGGTCCTAACTGGCCACGACCGGTTTCGTCCTCTCCCAGGACTCGTCAGGTGACGGAAATAAAACATGAGCAGGAACCAGGGCCATCCTAGGCTACGGACTGACAGGGGACCTCGAGGCTACACCAAAGAAGGAGGATGGTGGTCACCCCGGTGCCCTCCTGGCAGCCCACCAGAAGCGGTATTCAGAATTATTGTCTAGGGAAAAGAGTAGAGAGGGAGAGAGAGAGGGGGAGGGCGCGTGTGTGTGCGAGGCATGTGTGTACACTCAGGGTGGTGAACAAGCTAAGTGGGAGGAGAAGATCTGTAAAAGAAGAAGCATGGGTTAGGATTAGTGAAAGGGGGTCCAGAAAAACCTGTGGAAGGAGGGGGGGGGGGGGGGGGTTTGTCTTTATGTGTGAGTGCTTAATGCACAGAGAAGCCTAAAATATGTGTGTGTGCCTAGAGAAGGAGAGAGAGGGGAACAGACCAGTAGAGAATAGTAGAGAGAGACAGAATGTGTGTGTGAGTGTGTGAGAGTATGTGTGTGAGCAAAGCCTGAGATTATGTGTGTGTGCTTATGCACAGAAAGGAACGTGTGAGCATGGAATGGGAGGGGGAGGAGGGAGAGGGAAGAAAAGAGAAAGTACATTATATTCATGCATACATATACACAGACATGCAGTACAAGCATGCACACACACTATCAGCAGTTCATGCAAACGCGTGGGGTATGAGTATGAGGTGGTAGGCCCAAGTTATTAATAAATGCACCCTATTAAATCAATCAACCAAACTAGACTAGAAAGAAAAACTTACATATGGCCCCAGAAGATGGAGAAGTGAAGGTGAGATGGGAGATCCTAAGATGGATGCTTGCAGCGCGTGGTAGCAGCAGGTGCGTTCATGGGCAAAAAACAAGTGGGCTAGTTAGCAACAGGTCCGCTAGCACGCATGCGTTCACAGCATGGTACTGAATATGGCACAAAACAAGCTAATAATTCGATAAAAAACTAGATAAACAATTTATGAACGGCAAAAGCAAGTTAGAAAAATTATTGAGGGGTGGGAAATGGTCTTACGATCACGCAGCTCCGGTCGGCAGTCACAGTCTCAAACGAACACACAGGCTTATTAATACCGGAGTATTAGTGACGGCGAAGAAAAAAGTTTTTGGAGAGAGGACGTCAAGGGGCGGGATCTCCAAATCATGTCACTTGCCATTGGAGTGTAAGGTCCGTGATTGACGTGGCGAACCGGGACGTGCAGCCAAGTCCAATGTAAACAAACACTGCAAAACTAGCAACGCCGTTCGGTAGCAGAAAACGGAGACTTGGAGATGAGAAAAAATTCCAAACCAAGAGGCAGTAGAGTGGTACAATCCTCAGAGTGTAGGGGAAAAAACGAATCACGTTTTACACAGGTGTAGAACCGGTCTGCACTGTTACGTTATGTGAAAAATAGCTGCCGCAGAAGAACGACCTGCTGCGGTGACGTCACTGAGAGGAAATCCCAGGGAAGCCCCTGCGCGTCCGTGGTCACTACAACAGGGTGTAGGTACAGGCGAAAAAATTATTATGTTGAGCAGCAATAAGGGACTGGACTACACATTAGCAGTAAACAGTAAACTAATATTATCCCTATTAATATAATATAATATATTATATAATAAATCCTTAGAATAAAAGGCAAAACCAGAACGTTCCAAGGTAAAATTAGGACTCCAAGATAATCTAAGGATGGCCAAAGTATCTAAAAAACAGTGACAGAAACGTGATAAAAGCAGCTCTCAGACTAAGAATCACCATAGAGGTCACGACCAACATAATCCAGAGGCCTAGAGCCAGCCGTCTCACAGAGAAACCACGTCACACAAGCACATCCCTACTCTGGACAGCAACACAACTCAGACCACCAGAGTCCGCAAAGTGGTCGAGGTCACATCCGATATTCCCCAATCATCAATGCAGACCATGGTGCCTAATCCATGCCCTGACAGATGACAGCCGGTAGGCAAGACACCAGGGTCACATCCGATATACCTGATGTCAACAGCCACCCCAGGCAGTCACCCAAGGCCAAAACCCCATGACAGGGCCCAAGACCAAGATCACCGCTGAGGGTGAAACGCCCCGCAGTGAGTCCAAGTGGTCCAGAGATTATGGTATTAGCCAGTGAACAAGATACTCATAAAGACACCGGCCTAGGCCTCAATGGACAGAACAGTCTAGATTCCTAGAGTAGAGAGTAGGCCTAAATCCATATGTGTGTGAAAAAATGTGGTCCAGTCTATATGGTGATCTCCAGCGTAATCCCTCCAGGAAGATGACCACAAAAGGTGGTGTGTATACACAAAGTAGGCGTCAAGGCGCCACTCCACAGGTAACCTAATGGCATAGCCACAGGTAAAAACAGCTCTGTGGGTAGATGTCACCTGGTCACAACTTCTGTAGCCGTACAGGGATGTGTATTTGGAGAGTACAGGCCGTGGCATACACTTTTTCTTGGTCTCCAGTGTAATCCCTCCAGGAAGATGACCACATAGAGTGGTGTGTAAACACAAAATAGGCGTGAGGGCGCCATTCCACAGGAAACCTAATGGCACAGCCACAGGTAAAATCACCTCTGTGGGTAGATGTCACCTGGTCACAACCTCTGCAGTTGTACAGGGATGTGTATTGTGACAATACAGGCCGTAGCGTCCACTTCATTCTTCTCCACATGTGGTGAGGGGGGTGACGCGGTTGGGGCTCCATCGTCACGTGTGGGAGTGAGGGAATGTATAAAAGGAACATCCCCAGGTGGCCAACACACGGTGATAGCCCTTAGTACCGGTCCAGGCCTCAGTGTCCGTGGATGTGAATCCAAATAAGGAGAGCAAAAACTAGAAATACGTAGGCTATTAGATGTGAATAAACTCTGAGTAGTGGCTTCCGCATGCTAGGTTGACTTGCTGCTGTTGAGCCATGTCCTCTGACTCTGCCATTGGGCGTCAGGAGGCTCCCGGTGGGTGATTGGCCGAGGAGGCCAGTTGAACCAGGAGCCGAGCGTCATGCAACACAACCTAGGTCCATTCATGGTAGTAAGATAAGGATAGGAGGCTGCTTAAGGGGAATCGGGCTAAAGGCTAGAGGGAAAATATCAAGCTAATCAAACTCCACCGGCTGTGGCAGGCTGAGTAGGAAGGTCTACCATTCCACGGACAGTCTGATGGGGGCCATTCTGGCTCCATACTAAATCCACACCCCCTAAGCGGTCCCCCCACTGTGCGAGCTGGTAAGGTCAATTAGTCGAAGCCCCAGCCAACACATCCACGGTCTTCTAGGTGAGAATGTTGTGAATGCAGGGGACATTAGGGACAGTTTGTATTGTGGACCCAGGTCTGGAGGAGAAGTCCAGACGCGCGTACGCGATCAATGGAGGTCTTTAAATCCAAAACAAGTGTATTGTATCTTCTCCCAGAAGGCTCCACATCAGATTTATTTGTGTCTAACAGGCGATACCATCCAGATCAGGTAGAGAATGGGGGGTCCCAGTCAGAGCACCTAAGTGTATCCAGGGGAGGCGAACCCTGATAGAGGTGACGGTGTCCGGGTACTCAAAAAACCAAACTAAACACAGGGAGGGGGATCACACTCCATGATGTGAGAGAGCCCCAAGTCCCAACTAGCGTGTGGGTGTCCCCACTAAACCTGGTTGCAGGGAGGGACACCAGAGAGACGGAGATGATAGGCCTCGGGTTGAAGGTAACTGACTAGAGTGCCCACCAGGAGTAGAGCGCCCCAGTGAAGGGGGGCTCGGCTAACCTAGGGGCTTATATAAGTAGGAACCAGGTACGGGAGCCTCAAAAGCGTGAGCAAAGTGCTGAACTAACCCGAACCACTGGATTTCTAATATGAGGTCAGGTTAGGCTAACAATGCTAAGTAGGGTTAAGCTAACAAAACCAATCTAATCGACGTGAACCGTGTGGACAAACGCTAAGCGGCAGAAATTGAGGGGCTAGGCTAACAAAGCTAGGTTAGGCTAACAATGCTAAGCTAGGCTAAGCTAACAAAAACCATCCAATTTGGTCAAAAACCGATATAGACCATGTCTAACATGCAAATTAGTGAGTTGGGTAAAGGCTAACAATGCTAAGCTAGGCTAAGTTAACAAAAACCGTCTAGATTGGTCAAAAAACGATATAGATCATAACTAACATGCAAACTAGCGAATTGGGTAAAGGCTAATAATGCTAAGCTAGGCTAAGCTAGGTTATGCTAAGCTAACAAAAACGTCTAAGTAAGCAAAAAACGTGTGGGTCATGTTAAACCTACCGAATAACGCGTCGGGCTAGGCTAACAATGCTAAGCTAAGCATGCTAAACGGCGTGAGATGGACCCAAAATGCGACGTTCTGATACATAACCTGGGTTCCTCGTGAAAAAGAGCGAAGGCCCGCCCGGTAGGTCTCTAGTCACACCGCGAGAATCAGGAGAAGCAATGTACATGGCTGCGAGTTTTAATCACATGCGGGTACATCATATAAAACCAGTACCCTCGCCACATCAACCCAGTGTGCGGCCGGTCTCATCTCCAAAAAATGTTTCCCAACGGAAGTCTCAGCACATCTAGTTCCATGTCTCTGACTGGAGATCTGCCATGCACAAATTAGAGGGGCATATCCCCGTGCCCAGCTAGGAGGTGTTGCATGAAAGGGTTGGATCGCTAGTGGAGGGAGACGGTGCGAACAAGTTAGTGGTCCCAATATAACAGGCAGGTAAATTGGTGGCATCCTGATGTGGATTCAGATCACAGCCTTGTATGCTCCGGCGGGTTAGGTTTGACGTCTGAAAATCCCCCGAGCCCAGTAGTTCGGTACTTCGACCCACTTAGGCTCAGGACTGAGGCACACGCTATGCCAATGCTGAGTCATCCACCACATCCGAACAGGGGCTAGGCCCCTCTAGGAACCCCGAGGGGAACCCAGGCCGGGTAACCCCTGAAGTGCTCGCCACCCGACACAAGGTGAGTGAGGAGCACCCAGAGGGACAGTAATATATAAACATACAGTAAGAAACAATGCATAATATATAAGTATAGGTCGAGCACATGGATAGCCGTCTCCGTATCCACTTGACATGTTCAGGTAGCAGGGTCAATGCGGAAGCATGCTCAGGGTCAGAAAGGCCCCTTGTAGTTAGTAGAAGTTAATATCTGGAGGGTCTCTGTCCACCTGGGGACAAAGTAAACACCATCAGAGTATATAAAAGTCATAAATTGTTTGAAACCGAGTTATTATTCCAACTATGGTATTGATCCTTAGAGTCCCGATCCCAAAGGGGTCAAGGTACACATCCTCAGATTATAAATCAGGTTTGATGTCTGATGATCCCTCGAGCCCAGCAGTTTCGTGCTTCGACCCGCTTAGGCGTGAACTCTCACTGGTTGGGGTTAGAAAAAATGACTCAGTGAGGTGGCCCAGTGATCAGAGATAAACCCACTGGGGGGAAGCAACGGTCAAGTTTTAAGCGTAGACCCCCCCCAGGTTGGGGTTAGGATAAGTGACAGGGGGGCTATCCCACCCCATTAAGTCACGGTAGGTTAGTCGTCCGGTTAAGTTTTAGGCGTAGGCCCTCCCAGGTTGGGGTTAGGATAAGTGACAGGGGGGTTATCCTACCCCCTTAAAGTCACAGTAGGTAAGCCTTCCGGTTAAGTTTTAGGCGTAGACCCTCCCAGGTTGGGGTTAGGGTAAGTGACAGGGGGGCTATCTCACCCCATTAAGTCACAGCAGGTCAGTCGTCTGGTTAAGTTTTAGGCGTAGACCCTCCCAGGTTGGGGTTAGGATAAGTGACAGGAGGGCTATCCTGGCCCATTAAGTCACAGTAGGTCAGCTTTACGGTTAAGTTTAGGCGTAGACCCTCCCAGGTTGGGGTTAGGATAGGTGACAGGGGGGCTATTCCACCCCATTAAATCACAGTAGGTCAGCCTATGGGATGGTGACGGTTGGGTTGAGGTACGCGGAGGAGGGCAAGAAAGGGAGAAATATGCAGGCGTCTAGGGGGAGTACCCGAGGAACGCAGGAGGGATAGATAGAAATTAAATAAAGGGCCTGTGTGGACATATGAGGTGCAACTGAGTGTGTGAGTGCGTGTCCTACCTTGACCGGGCAGCTAACTAAATCTGAAAAGCTAAAAAAGGTTCTACCTGGAAAGTTAAGAATCTATACCGATCCCGGGTGCAGATGTGGGGAGGACCCCAAGGAAATGCAGGGCTGTGGAAGGAAGGGGTTAATAAACAAGATACATGAGTGTCATAGCCCTGTCCTCACTGCACATGAGTGCGATGAAGATAAAGCCATGCAGACAATAGTGGTGGGAGTGGGGTGAGAGAGATATAGAGAGAGGCGCTCCTGTTAGAGCAAATAAAAGTTGTAGTCAAAAACGCAGGACTCCATTCCCTGGGCGGTGCCTCCTGCCGGGCCCATGCCAGAAATTAAGCAGGGATATACGGGGTCCTAACTGGCCACGACCGGTTTCGTCCTCTCCCAGGACTCGTCAGGTGACGGAAATAAAACATGAGCAGGAACCAGGGCCATCCTAGGCTACGGACTGACAGGGGACCTCGAGGCTACACCAAAGAAGGAGGATGGTGGTCACCCCGGTGCCCTCCTGGCAGCCCACCAGAAGCGGTATTCAGAATTATTGTCTAGGGAAAAGAGTAGAGAGGGAGAGAGAGAGGGGGAGGGCGCGTGTGTGTGCGAGGCATGTGTGTACACTCAGGGTGGTGAACAAGCTAAGTGGGAGGAGAAGATCTGTAAAAGAAGAAGCATGGGTTAGGATTAGTGAAAGGGGGTCCAGAAAAACCTGTGGAAGGAGGGGGGGGGGGGGGGGGTTTGTCTTTATGTGTGAGTGCTTAATGCACAGAGAAGCCTAAAATATGTGTGTGTGCCTAGAGAAGGAGAGAGAGGGGAACAGACCAGTAGAGAATAGTAGAGAGAGACAGAATGTGTGTGTGAGTGTGTGAGAGTATGTGTGTGAGCAAAGCCTGAGATTATGTGTGTGTGCTTATGCACAGAAAGGAACGTGTGAGCATGGAATGGGAGGGGGAGGAGGGAGAGGGAAGAAAAGAGAAAGTACATTATATTCATGCATACATATACACAGACATGCAGTACAAGCATGCACACACACTATCAGCAGTTCATGCAAACGCGTGGGGTATGAGTATGAGGTGGTAGGCCCAAGTTATTAATAAATGCACCCTATTAAATCAATCAACCAAACTAGACTAGAAAGAAAAACTTACATATGGCCCCAGAAGATGGAGAAGTGAAGGTGAGATGGGAGATCCTAAGATGGATGCTTGCAGCGCGTGGTAGCAGCAGGTGCGTTCATGGGCAAAAAACAAGTGGGCTAGTTAGCAACAGGTCCGCTAGCACGCATGCGTTCACAGCATGGTACTGAATATGGCACAAAACAAGCTAATAATTCGATAAAAAACTAGATAAACAATTTATGAACGGCAAAAGCAAGTTAGAAAAATTATTGAGGGGTGGGAAATGGTCTTACGATCACGCAGCTCCGGTCGGCAGTCACAGTCTCAAACGAACACACAGGCTTATTAATACCGGAGTATTAGTGACGGCGAAGAAAAAAGTTTTTGGAGAGAGGACGTCAAGGGGCGGGATCTCCAAATCATGTCACTTGCCATTGGAGTGTAAGGTCCGTGATTGACGTGGCGAACCGGGACGTGCAGCCAAGTCCAATGTAAACAAACACTGCAAAACTAGCAACGCCGTTCGGTAGCAGAAAACGGAGACTTGGAGATGAGAAAAAATTCCAAACCAAGAGGCAGTAGAGTGGTACAATCCTCAGAGTGTAGGGGAAAAAACGAATCACGTTTTACACAGGTGTAGAACCGGTCTGCACTGTTACGTTATGTGAAAAATAGCTGCCGCAGAAGAACGACCTGCTGCGGTGACGTCACTGAGAGGAAATCCCAGGGAAGCCCCTGCGCGTCCGTGGTCACTACAACAGGGTGTAGGTACAGGCGAAAAAATTATTATGTTGAGCAGCAATAAGGGACTGGACTACACATTAGCAGTAAACAGTAAACTAATATTATCCCTATTAATATAATATAATATATTATATAATAAATCCTTAGAATAAAAGGCAAAACCAGAACGTTCCAAGGTAAAATTAGGACTCCAAGATAATCTAAGGATGGCCAAAGTATCTAAAAAACAGTGACAGAAACGTGATAAAAGCAGCTCTCAGACTAAGAATCACCATAGAGGTCACGACCAACATAATCCAGAGGCCTAGAGCCAGCCGTCTCACAGAGAAACCACGTCACACAAGCACATCCCTACTCTGGACAGCAACACAACTCAGACCACCAGAGTCCGCAAAGTGGTCGAGGTCACATCCGATATTCCCCAATCATCAATGCAGACCATGGTGCCTAATCCATGCCCTGACAGATGACAGCCGGTAGGCAAGACACCAGGGTCACATCCGATATACCTGATGTCAACAGCCACCCCAGGCAGTCACCCAAGGCCAAAACCCCATGACAGGGCCCAAGACCAAGATCACCGCTGAGGGTGAAACGCCCCGCAGTGAGTCCAAGTGGTCCAGAGATTATGGTATTAGCCAGTGAACAAGATACTCATAAAGACACCGGCCTAGGCCTCAATGGACAGAACAGTCTAGATTCCTAGAGTAGAGAGTAGGCCTAAATCCATATGTGTGTGAAAAAATGTGGTCCAGTCTATATGGTGATCTCCAGCGTAATCCCTCCAGGAAGATGACCACAAAAGGTGGTGTGTATACACAAAGTAGGCGTCAAGGCGCCACTCCACAGGTAACCTAATGGCATAGCCACAGGTAAAAACAGCTCTGTGGGTAGATGTCACCTGGTCACAACTTCTGTAGCCGTACAGGGATGTGTATTTGGAGAGTACAGGCCGTGGCATACACTTTTTCTTGGTCTCCAGTGTAATCCCTCCAGGAAGATGACCACATAGAGTGGTGTGTAAACACAAAATAGGCGTGAGGGCGCCACTCCACAGGAAACCTAATGGCACAGCCACAGGTAAAATCACCTCTGTGGGTAGATGTCACCTGGTCACAACCTCTGCAGTTGTACAGGGATGTGTATTGTGACAATACAGGCCGTAGCGTCCACTTCATTCTTCTCCACATGTGGTGAGGGGGGTGACGCGGTTGGGGCTCCATCGTCACGTGTGGGAGTGAGGGAATGTATAAAAGGAACATCCCCAGGTGGCCAACACACGGTGATAGCCCTTAGTACCGGTCCAGGCCTCAGTGTCCGTGGATGTGAATCCAAATAAGGAGAGCAAAAACTAGAAATACGTAGGCTATTAGATGTGAATAAACTCTGAGTAGTGGCTTCCGCATGCTAGGTTGACTTGCTGCTGTTGAGCCATGTCCTCTGACTCTGCCATTGGGCGTCAGGAGGCTCCCGGTGGGTGATTGGCCGAGGAGGCCAGTTGAACCAGGAGCCGAGCGTCATGCAACACAACCTAGGTCCATTCATGGTAGTAAGATAAGGATAGGAGGCTGCTTAAGGGGAATCGGGCTAAAGGCTAGAGGGAAAATATCAAGCTAATCAAACTCCACCGGCTGTGGCAGGCTGAGTAGGAAGGTCTACCATTCCACGGACAGTCTGATGGGGGCCATTCTGGCTCCATACTAAATCCACACCCCCTAAGCGGTCCCCCCACTGTGCGAGCTGGTAAGGTCAATTAGTCGAAGCCCCAGCCAACACATCCACGGTCTTCTAGGTGAGAATGTTGTGAATGCAGGGGACATTAGGGACAGTTTGTATTGTGGACCCAGGTCTGGAGGAGAAGTCCAGACGCGCGTACGCGATCAATGGAGGTCTTTAAATCCAAAACAAGTGTATTGTATCTTCTCCCAGAAGGCTCCACATCAGATTTATTTGTGTCTAACAGGCGATACCATCCAGATCAGGTAGAGAATGGGGGGTCCCAGTCAGAGCACCTAAGTGTATCCAGGGGAGGCGAACCCTGATAGAGGTGACGGTGTCCGGGTACTCAAAAAACCAAACTAAACACAGGGAGGGGGATCACACTCCATGATGTGAGAGAGCCCCAAGTCCCAACTAGCGTGTGGGTGTCCCCACTAAACCTGGTTGCAGGGAGGGACACCAGAGAGACGGAGATGATAGGCCTCGGGTTGAAGGTAACTGACTAGAGTGCCCACCAGGAGTAGAGCGCCCCAGTGAAGGGGGGCTCGGCTAACCTAGGGGCTTATATAAGTAGGAACCAGGTACGGGAGCCTCAAAAGCGTGAGCAAAGTGCTGAACTAACCCGAACCACTGGATTTCTAATATGAGGTCAGGTTAGGCTAACAATGCTAAGTAGGGTTAAGCTAACAAAACCAATCTAATCGACGTGAACCGTGTGGACAAACGCTAAGCGGCAGAAATTGAGGGGCTAGGCTAACAAAGCTAGGTTAGGCTAACAATGCTAAGCTAGGCTAAGCTAACAAAAACCATCCAATTTGGTCAAAAACCGATATAGACCATGTCTAACATGCAAATTAGTGAGTTGGGTAAAGGCTAACAATGCTAAGCTAGGCTAAGTTAACAAAAACCGTCTAGATTGGTCAAAAAACGATATAGATCATAACTAACATGCAAACTAGCGAATTGGGTAAAGGCTAATAATGCTAAGCTAGGCTAAGCTAGGTTATGCTAAGCTAACAAAAACGTCTAAGTAAGCAAAAAACGTGTGGGTCATGTTAAACCTACCGAATAACGCGTCGGGCTAGGCTAACAATGCTAAGCTAAGCATGCTAAACGGCGTGAGATGGACCCAAAATGCGACGTTCTGATACATAACCTGGGTTCCTCGTGAAAAAGAGCGAAGGCCCGCCCGGTAGGTCTCTAGTCACACCGCGAGAATCAGGAGAAGCAATGTACATGGCTGCGAGTTTTAATCACATGCGGGTACATCATATAAAACCAGTACCCTCGCCACATCAACCCAGTGTGCGGCCGGTCTCATCTCCAAAAAATGTTTCCCAACGGAAGTCTCAGCACATCTAGTTCCATGTCTCTGACTGGAGATCTGCCATGCACAAATTAGAGGGGCATATCCCCGTGCCCAGCTAGGAGGTGTTGCATGAAAGGGTTGGATCGCTAGTGGAGGGAGACGGTGCGAACAAGTTAGTGGTCCCAATATAACAGGCAGGTAAATTGGTGGCATCCTGATGTGGATTCAGATCACAGCCTTGTATGCTCCGGCGGGTTAGGTTTGACGTCTGAAAATCCCCCGAGCCCAGTAGTTCGGTACTTCGACCCACTTAGGCTCAGGACTGAGGCACACGCTATGCCAATGCTGAGTCATCCACCACATCCGAACAGGGGCTAGGCCCCTCTAGGAACCCCGAGGGGAACCCAGGCCGGGTAACCCCTGAAGTGCTCGCCACCCGACACAAGGTGAGTGAGGAGCACCCAGAGGGACAGTAATATATAAACATACAGTAAGAAACAATGCATAATATATAAGTATAGGTCGAGCACATGGATAGCCGTCTCCGTATCCACTTGACATGTTCAGGTAGCAGGGTCAATGCGGAAGCATGCTCAGGGTCAGAAAGGCCCCTTGTAGTTAGTAGAAGTTAATATCTGGAGGGTCTCTGTCCACCTGGGGACAAAGTAAACACCATCAGAGTATATAAAAGTCATAAATTGTTTGAAACCGAGTTATTATTCCAACTATGGTATTGATCCTTAGAGTCCCGATCCCAAAGGGGTCAAGGTACACATCCTCAGATTATAAATCAGGTTTGATGTCTGATGATCCCTCGAGCCCAGCAGTTTCGTGCTTCGACCCGCTTAGGCGTGAACTCTCACTGGTTGGGGTTAGAAAAAATGACTCAGTGAGGTGGCCCAGTGATCAGAGATAAACCCACTGGGGGGAAGCAACGGTCAAGTTTTAAGCGTAGACCCCCCCCAGGTTGGGGTTAGGATAAGTGACAGGGGGGCTATCCCACCCCATTAAGTCACGGTAGGTTAGTCGTCCGGTTAAGTTTTAGGCGTAGGCCCTCCCAGGTTGGGGTTAGGATAAGTGACAGGGGGGTTATCCTACCCCCTTAAAGTCACAGTAGGTAAGCCTTCCGGTTAAGTTTTAGGCGTAGACCCTCCCAGGTTGGGGTTAGGGTAAGTGACAGGGGGGCTATCTCACCCCATTAAGTCACAGCAGGTCAGTCGTCTGGTTAAGTTTTAGGCGTAGACCCTCCCAGGTTGGGGTTAGGATAAGTGACAGGAGGGCTATCCTGGCCCATTAAGTCACAGTAGGTCAGCTTTACGGTTAAGTTTAGGCGTAGACCCTCCCAGGTTGGGGTTAGGATAGGTGACAGGGGGGCTATTCCACCCCATTAAATCACAGTAGGTCAGCCTATGGGATGGTGACGGTTGGGTTGAGGTACGCGGAGGAGGGCAAGAAAGGGAGAAATATGCAGGCGTCTAGGGGGAGTACCCGAGGAACGCAGGAGGGATAGATAGAAATTAAATAAAGGGCCTGTGTGGACATATGAGGTGCAACTGAGTGTGTGAGTGCGTGTCCTACCTTGACCGGGCAGCTAACTAAATCTGAAAAGCTAAAAAAGGTTCTACCTGGAAAGTTAAGAATCTATACCGATCCCGGGTGCAGATGTGGGGAGGACCCCAAGGAAATGCAGGGCTGTGGAAGGAAGGGGTTAATAAACAAGATACATGAGTGTCATAGCCCTGTCCTCACTGCACATGAGTGCGATGAAGATAAAGCCATGCAGACAATAGTGGTGGGAGTGGGGTGAGAGAGATATAGAGAGAGGCGCTCCTGTTAGAGCAAATAAAAGTTGTAGTCAAAAACGCAGGACTCCATTCCCTGGGCGGTGCCTCCTGCCGGGCCCATGCCAGAAATTAAGCAGGGATATACGGGGTCCTAACTGGCCACGACCGGTTTCGTCCTCTCCCAGGACTCGTCAGGTGACGGAAATAAAACATGAGCAGGAACCAGGGCCATCCTAGGCTACGGACTGACAGGGGACCTCGAGGCTACACCAAAGAAGGAGGATGGTGGTCACCCCGGTGCCCTCCTGGCAGCCCACCAGAAGCGGTATTCAGAATTATTGTCTAGGGAAAAGAGTAGAGAGGGAGAGAGAGAGAGAGGGGGAGGGCGCGCGTGTGTGCGAGGCATGTGTGTACACTCAGGGTGGTGAACAAGCTAAGTGAGAGGAGAAGATCTGTAAAAGAAGAAGCATGGGTTAGGATTAGTGAAAGGGGGTCCAGAAAAACCTGTGGAAGGAGGGGGGGGGGGGGGGGGGGATTGTCTTTATGTGTGAGTGCTTAATGCACAGAGAAGCCTAAAATGTGTGTGTGCCTAGAGAAAGAGAGAGAGCGGAACAGACCAGTAGAGAATAGTAGAGAGAGAGAGACAGAATGTGTGTGTGAGTGTGTGAGAGAGTATGTGTGTGAGCAAAGCCTAAGATTATGTGTGTGTGCTTATGCACAGAAATGAATGTGTGAGCATGGAATGGGAGGGGGAGGAGGGAGAGGGAAGAAAAGAGAAAGTACATTATATCCATGCATACATATACACAGACATGTAGTACAAGCATGCACACACACTATCAGCAGTTCATGCAAACGCGTGGGGTATGAGTATGAGGTGGTAGGCCCAAGTTATTAATAAATGCACCCTATTAAATCAATCAAGCAACCAAACTAGACTAGAAAGAAAAACTTACATATGGCCCCAGAAGATGGAGAAGTGAAGATGAGATGGGAGATCCTAAGATGGATGCTTGCAGCGCGTGGTAGCAGCAGGTGCGTTTATGGGCAAAAAACAAGTGGGCTAATTAGCAACAGGTCCGCTAGCACGCATGCGTTCAGAGCATGGTACTGAATATGACACAAAACAAGCTAATCATTCGATAAAAAAACTAGATAAACAATTTATGGATAGCAAAAGCAAGTTAGAAAACTTATTATTGAGGGGTGGGAAATGGTCTTACGGTCACGCAGCTCCGGTCGGCAGTCACAGTCTCAAACGAACACACAGGCTTATTAATACCGGAGTATTAGTGACGGTGAAGAAAAAAGTTTTTGGAGAGAGGACGTCAAGGGGCGGGATCTCCAAATCACGTCACTAGCCATTGGAGTGTAAGGTCTGTGATTGACGTGGCAAACCGGGACGTGCAGCCAAGTCCGATGTAAACAAACACTGCAAAACTAGCAACGCCGTTCGGTAGCAGAAAACGGAGACTTGGAGATGAGAAAAAATTCCAAACCAAGAGGCAGTAGAGTGGTACAATCCTCAGAGTGTAGGGGAAAACGAATCACGTTTTACACAGGTGTAGAACCGGTCTGCACTGCTACGTTATGTGAAAAATAGCTGCCGCAGAAGAACGACCTGCTGCGGTGACGTCACTGAGAGGAAATCCCAGGGAAGCCCCTGCGCGTCCGTGGTCTCTACAAAAGGGTGTAGGTACAGGCGAAAAAAATATTATGTTGAGCAGCAATAAGGGACTGGACTACACATTAGCAGTAAACAGTAAACTAATATTATCCCTATTAATATAATATAATATATTATATAATAAACCCTTAGAATAAAAGGCAAAACCAGAACGTTCCAAGGTAAAATTAGGACTCCAAGATAATCTAAGGATGGCCAAAGTATCTAAAAAACAGTGGCAGAAACGTGATAAAAGCAGCTCTCAGACTAAGAATCACCATAGAGGTCACGACCAACATAATCCAGAGGCCTAGAGCCAGCCGTCTCACAGAGAAACCACGTCACACAAGCACATCCCTACTCTGGACAGCAACACAACTCAGACCACCAGGGTCCGCAAAGTGGTCGAGGTCACATCCGATATTCCCCAATCATCAATGCAGACCATGGTGCCTAATCCATGCCCTGACAGATGACAGCCGGTAGGCAAGACACCAGGGTCACATCCGATATACCTGATGTCAACAGCCACCCCAGGCAGTCACCCAAGGCCAAAACCCCATGACAAGGCCCAAGACCAAGATCACCGCTGAGGGTGAAACGCCCCGCAGTGAGTCCAAGTGGTCCAGAGATTATGGTATTAGCCAGTGAACAAGATACTCATCAAGACACCGGCCTAGGCCTCAATGGACAGAACAGTCTAGATTCCTAGAGTAGAGAGTAGGCCTAAATCCATATGTGTGTGAAAAAATGTGGTCCAGTCTATATGGTGATCTCCAGCGTAATCCCTCCAGGAAGATGACCACAAAAGGTGGTGTGTATACACAAAGTAGGCGTCAAGGCGCCACTCCACAGGTAACCTAATGGCATAGCCACAGGTAAAAACAGCTCTGTGGGTAGATGTCACCTGGTCACCACTTCTGTAGCTGTACAGGGATGTGTATTTGGAGAGTACAGGCCGTGGCATCCACTTTTTCTTGGTCTCCAGTGTAATCCCTCCAGGAAGATGACCACATAGAGTGGTGTGTAAACACAAAATAGGCGTGAGGGCGCCACTCCACAGGAAACCTAATGGCACAGCCACAGGTAAAATCACCTCTGTGGGTAGATGTCACCTGGTCACAACCTCTGCAGTTGTACAGGGATGTGTATTGTGAGAATACAGGCCGTAGCGTCCACTTCATTCTTCTCCACATGTGGTGAGGGGGGTGACGCGGTGGGGGCTCCATCGTCACGTGTGGGAGTGAGGGAATGTATAAAAGGAACATCCCCAGGTGGCCAACACACGGTGATAGCCCTTAGTACCGGTCCAGGCCTCAGTGTCCGTGGATGTGAATCCAAATAAGGAGAGCAAAAACTAGAAATACGTAGGCTATTAGATGTGAATAAACTCTGAGTAGTGGCTTCCGCATGCTAGGTTGACTTGCTGCTGTTGAGCCATGTCCTCTGATTATGCCATTGGGCGTCAGGAGGCTCCCGGTGGGTGATTGGCCGAGGAGGCCAGCTGAACCAGGAGCCGAGCGTCATGCAACACAACCTAGGTCCATTCATGGTAGTAAGATAAGGATAGGAGGCTGCTTAAGGGGAATCGGGCTAAAGGCTAGAGGGAAAATATCAAGCTAATCAAACTCCACCGGCTGTGGCAGGCTGAGTAGGAAGGTCTACCATTCCACGGACAGTCTGATGGGGGCCATTCTGGCTCCATACTAAATCCACACCCCCTAAGCGGTCCCCCCACTGTGCGAGCTGGTAAGGTCAATTAGTCGAAGCCCCAGCCAACACATCCACGGTCTTCTAGGTGAGAATGTTGTGAATGCAGGGGACATTAGGGACAGTTTGTATTGTGGACCCAGGTCTGGAGGAGAAGTCCAGACGCGCGTACGCGATCAATGGAGGTCTTTAAATCCAAAACAAGTGTATTGTATCTTCTCCCAGAAGGCTCCACATCAGATTTATTTGTGTCTAACAGGCGATACCATCCAGATCAGGTAGAGAATGGGGGGTCCCAGTCAGAGCACCTAAGTGTATCCAGGGGAGGCGAACCCTGATAGAGGTGACGGTGTCCGGGTACTCAAAAAACCAAACTAAACACAGGGAGGGGGATCACACTCCATGATGTGAGAGAGCCCCAAGTCCCAACTAGCGTGTGGGTGTCCCCACTAAACCTGGTTGCAGGGAGGGACACCAGAGAGACGGAGATGATAGGCCTCGGGTTGAAGGTAACTGACTAGAGTGCCCACCAGGAGTAGAGCGCCCCAGTGAAGGGGGGCTCGGCTAACCTAGGGGCTTATATAAGTAGGAACCAGGTACGGGAGCCTCAAAAGCGTGAGCAAAGTGCTGAACTAACCCGAACCACTGGATTTCTAATATGAGGTCAGGTTAGGCTAACAATGCTAAGTAGGGTTAAGCTAACAAAACCAATCTAAACGACGTGAACCGTGTGGACAAACGCTAAGCGGCAGAAATTGAGGGGCTAGGCTAACAAAGCTAGGTTAGGCTAACAATGCTAAGCTAGGCTAAGCTAACAAAAACCATCCAATTTGGTCAAAAACCGATATAGACCATGTCTAACATGCAAATTAGTGAGTTGGGTAAAGGCTAACAATGCTAAGCTAGGCTAAGTTAACAAAAACCGTCTAGATTGGTCAAAAAACGATATAGATCATAACTAACATGCAAAGTAGCGAATTGGGTAAAGGCTAATAATGCTAAGCTAGGCTAAGCTAGGTTATGCTAAGCTAACAAAAACGTCTAAGTAAGCAAAAAACGTGTGGGTCATGTTAAACCTACCGAATAACGCGTCAGGCTAACAATGCTAAGCTAAGCATGCTAAACGGCGTGAGATGGACCCAAAATGCGACGTTCTGATACATAACCTGGGTTCCTCGTGAAAAAGAGTGAAGGCCCGCCCGGTAGGTCTCTAGTCACACCGCGAGAATCAGGAGAAGCAATGTACATGGCTGCGAGTTTTAATCACATGCGGGTACATCATATAAAACCAGTACCCTCGCCACATCAACCCAGTGTGCGGCCGGTCTCATCTCCAAAAATGTGTCCCAACGGAAGTCTCAGCACATCTAGTTCCATGTCTCTGACTGGAGATCTGCCATGCACAAATTAGAGGGGCATATCCCCGTGCCCAGCTAGGAGGTGTTGCATGAAAGGGTTGGATCGCTAGTGGAGGGAGACGGTGCGAACAAGTTAGTGGTCCCAATATAACAGGCAGGTAAATTGGTGGCATCCTGATGTGGATTCAGATCACAGCCTTGTATGCTCCGGCGGGTTAGGTTTGACGTCTGAAAATCCCCCGAGCCCAGTAGTTCGGTACTTCGACCCACTTAGGCTCAGGACTGAGGCACACGCTATGCCAATGCTGAGTCATCCACCACATCCGAACAGGGGCTAGGCCCCTCTAGGAACCCCGAGGGGAACCCAGGCCGGGTAACCCCTGAAGTGCTCGCCACCCGACACAAGGTGAGTGAGGAGCACCCAGAGGGACAGTAATATATAAACATACAGTAAGAAACAATGCATAATATATAAGTATAGGTCGAGCACATGGATAGCCGTCTCCGTATCCACTTGACATGTTCAGGTAGCAGGGTCAATGCGGAAGCATGCTCAGGGTCAGAAAGGCCCCTTGTAGTTAGTAGAAGTTATTATCTGGAGGGTCTCTGTCCACCTGGGGACAAAGTAAACACCATCAGAGTATATAAAAGTCATAAATTGTTTGAAACCGAGTTATTATTCCAACTATGGTATTGATCCTTGGAGTCCCGATCCCAAAGGGGTCAAGGTACACATCCTCAGATTATAAATCAGGTTTGATGTCTGATGATCCCTCGAGCCCAGCAGTTTCGTGCTTCGACCCGCTTAGGCGTGAACTCTCACTGGTTGGGGTTAGAAAAAATGACTCAGTGAGGTGGCCCAGTGATCAGAGATAAACCCACTGGGGGGAAGCAACGGTCAAGTTTTAAGCGTAGACCCCCCCCAGGTTGGGGTTAGGATAAGTGACAGGGGGGCTATCCCACCCCATTAAGTCACGGTAGGTTAGTCGTCCGGTTAAGTTCTAGGCGTAGGCCCTCCCAGGTTGGGGTTAGGATAAGTGACAGGGGGGTTATCTTACCCCCTTAAAGTCACAGTAGGTAAGCCTTCCGGTTAAGTTTTAGGCGTAGACCCTCCCAGGTTGGGGTTAGGGTAAGTGACAGGGGGGCTATCTCACCCCATTAAGTCACAGCAGGTCAGTCGTCTGGTTAAGTTTTAGGCGTAGACCCTCCCAGGTTGGGGTTAGGATAAGTGACAGGAGGGCTATCCTAGCCCATTAAGTCACAGTAGGTCAGCTTTACGGTTAAGTTTAGGCGTAGACCCTCCCAGGTTGGGGTTAGGATAGGTGACAGGGGGGCTATTCCACCCCATTAAATCACAGTAGGTCAGCCTATGGGATGGTGACGGTTGGGTTGAGGTACGCGGAGGAGGGCAAGAAAGGGAGAAATATGCAGGCGTCTAGGGGGAGTACCCGAGGAACGCAGGAGGGATAGATAGAAATTAAATAAAGGGCCTGTGTGGACATATGAGGTGCAACTGAGTGTGTGAGTGCGTGTCCTACCTTGACCGGGCAGCTAACTTAATCTGAAAAGCTAAAAAAGGTTCTACCTGGAAAGTTAAGAATCTATACCAATCCCGGGTGCAGATGTGGGGAGGACCCCAAGGAAATGCAGGGCTGTGGAAGGAAGGGGTTAATAAACAAGATACATGAGTGTCATAGCCCTGTCCTCACTGCACATGAGTGCGATGAAGATAAAGCCATGCAGACAATAGTGGTGGGAGTGGGGTGAGAGAGATATAGAGAGAGGCGCTCCTGTTAGAGCAAATAAAAGTTGTAGTCAAAAACGCAGGACTCCATTCCCTGGGCGGTGCCTCCTGCCGGGCCCATGCCAGAAATTAAGCAGGGATATACGGGGTCCTAACTGGCCACGACCGGTTTCGTCCTCTCCCAGGACTCGTCAGGTGACGGAAACAAAACATGAGCAGGAACCAGGGCCATCCTAGGCTACGGACTGACAGGGGACCTCGAGGCTACACCAAAGAAGGAGGATGGTGGTCACCCCGGTGCCCTCCTGGCAGCCCACCAGAAGCGGTATTCAGAATTATTGTCTAGGGAAAAGAGTAGAGAGGGAGAGAGAGAGAGAGGGGGAGGGCGCGCGTGTGTGCGAGGCATGTGTGTACACTCAGGGTGGTGAACAAGCTAAGTGAGAGGAGAAGATCTGTAAAAGAAGAAGCATGGGTTAGGATTAGTGAAAGGGGGTCCAGAAAAACCTGTGGAAGGAGGGGGGGGGGGGGGGGGGATTGTCTTTATGTGTGAGTGCTTAATGCACAGAGAAGCCTAAAATGTGTGTGTGCCTAGAGAAAGAGAGAGAGCGGAACAGACCAGTAGAGAATAGTAGAGAGAGAGGGTTAGGGGTTAGGGTTAGGGTTAGGGTTAGGGTTAGGGTTAGGGTTAGGGTTAGGGTTAGGGTTAGGGTTAGGGTTAGGGTTGTATGTCTGAGAAATCCCATCACCAAGCAGATCGGAGAACCGGTAAGCAAGGATCAGAGTGAGTGCACTGGCATCTTCCAGGGACCCCGGGATACAACGCCAAGAGACAGGGGCTCAGCCCCTCCAGGAACCCAAAAGGGGACCCAGGCCGGGTGTCCAGTGGTACGCAAGCCACCCAACCTCCGGAGTGGAGGAGAACACTCAGGGGGACAGGAAAACAGAGGTGGGCACATGGATAGCCCGTCTCTGTATCCACCTAGGCACGCCAGTGAAACAGTGTCAAAGCTCAGGTGGGTGGGGTGACGGTGTGTCGTGGAGGGGGTGATGATTACCGTGGTGAGGGAGGCGCTGACGGGGGGCAAGGGGGCCTGTGGAAAGGTAGTATAGCGGAGTATAGTAGAGTATAGCGCGCTCAGCCGCGGAAGCTGACGCAGGCGTGAGGTGGTGGTCGATGCAGGGGCATTGTTGTCCGGGGGTCACATGGTGGCGGGGGGGCCGGGGGGGGGGTTTTGAGGCCCGTGCCAGCGGCCATTGAGATGGGCCTCTTTAATCAGGCAGGTGATTAAGGTGGAGCCAAGGGGCGGGCGTTGAGGCCCTTGGGGTAGAGTGAGGATAGTCTCCAGATCCATTTCTGTTCACATGCGCGGCGTTGTTGGAGTGTCCAGGTGGGTCCGCACTCAAGGCCGCACATGTGTAGGGAGTCAACCCCATGACGAAGAAAGTGGGGGACAAGATGAGTGTCCAGACGGCGGCAGTTATTGACCTCATAGAGGTGTTGAGTGAGGCGTGTTTGGAGGGAAGTGCCTGTCTCTCCAACATAACGCAGGTCACATGAAGTGCAGGTGAGCATGTAGACAGCGTTACATGTTGAGGGCGGCAGATGGGCGAGGTGGAGTGTGGATCCGAGTGCAGGGCACCGCACAACATCAAGGGATCCGAAGTGTGCGGGGGCCTGTACGGGTGTGGGGTTGAGGGGCCTCAGACCGCTGCGGACCAGAAACTGGCCCAGACTGCGGTTTTTGCGGTAGGCCGAGATGAGGGACGCGTCCTCGAGCGTGCCCGACCCCCTCAGATGCGTCTGGAGGTTGTCCTTGAGTCTTTGATTGAGGAGACGACTGCGGCGGCTGAAGGTGGTCACGAGGGGGATGTTGTGGAGGGTTTCCCTGGGGGGCCGCACCACTCGGAATGTGCTAAGAGCACTTCTGAGGAGGCGGCGTGAGTAGCCCCTCTGGACCAGGACCTGGAAAAGGGTGTGGGTGGCAGCAAGGAAGTCATCACGCTGCGTGCAGATTCTATGGAATCGCAGCAGCTGTGATTTAACTACCCCGGGAAACGTGTGTTTCGGGTGGTAGCTGTCCATGTGCAGGAGGGCGTGTGTATCCGTGTCCTTGAAGAAAACCTTGACGTCCAGGCGGCGGGATGTGGGGAAATCCGGGCCTTTGAAGGTGGTGGTGTCCAGGAAGTCCATGCTGGTCCCATGAAGAACAGACTTTACCTTAATGGAGGCGTGGTGGGAGTTGAGGACGTCCACAAAGGTGTTGAAGTCCTCCCGTGGGTGTGGCCACACCCCCCAGATGTCATCCAGGTATCTGAGGTAGTGGGAGGGTTGCAGAGGGCACTTGGGAAGAACGTCCGCTTCCCACCTAGCCATATATATGTCCGCGTAGGCGGGGGCGAACTTCTTACCCATGGCCACGCCTTTGAGTTGCAGGTAATGTTTACCGTTAAACTCAAAGTCGTTTTTGGTGAGCGCGATTTCGAGCAACTGCATGATGTACCTGTCAGGGCGGCCCTCTTTGGGGTGCAACAGCAGTATTTGCTCGATCGCTCGCAAACCCTCGGGAGCCTCAATGTTGGTGTAGAGGCTATCCACATCCATGGAGAAGAGGAGGTCGCTCTCATTGAGTAGCGCGGCTCTAACCTTGGCTATGAAGTCATACGTGTCTTTCACATAGCTGGGGTGCAGGTGGGAAAGCGGGTTGAGGAAGGAGTCAATGTACTCCGAAATGCCATAGGTCTCACTACCGCAGTCGGATACGATGGGTCTACCAGCAGGTATCTGATAAGGGACGGGCCAGGAGGCTGGATCCTTATGGATCTTAGGTAAGAGATAAAATTTCCTGGGTTTGGGGTCGTCCTCCCCCATCAGATAAAATCGCTGTCTGGGCACCAAGTGGCCCAGTCTCGTCAAGCGCGCGAGAATCCGATTAATCTCGGCGGCGGTAGTGAAGTACAGAGGCATATCGAGTGCGCGGTAGTACTCCGGCATGGTGAGCTGCCTTTCCGCTTCTTGGATGTAATGTTCCCGGTCCATGATCACTACAGCGGAACCCTTGTCCGCCGGTTTGATGATCAGATGTGCGTCGTGGCGCAGTTGTCTGAGGGCCACGACTTCCTCCTGGGTGAGGTTAGGGGTGTCATCTCCGACATTAGGGAGAGAGTCGGCAGACCGAAGATCCGTCCTCACCAGATTGTGGATGACCGGGGGCAGCTGGTTGTCCCTGGGCATCCAGAAGGATTTGGGGAGAAACCGAGGGCGTTTAGATGGATCCGTCTGTTCCCGTCCTTCGAAAAATGCGGCCAGTTTGAGTCTGCGGTGGTAGGCCGCAATTTCAAGGCGCATGCTGGGAGGGCTCCTGTGCCCTATGTTAAGGGTGGGGACGAAGGAGAGGCCCTTAAGCAGGAGGGAGACCTGATCAGGGGATGGTCTGAAATGGGTGGAGAGGTTGACCAGGCCCTTCCTCTCGACCAGAGCCTGATTGGGGGGACCCACCAGGTTCAAGAAGTTGGACCAGTGTTTCAGGATGGCCTGGGCCGTAGGAGTGGACCAGTGGAGATGGTCCGCTTCAGTGTGGAACAGCAATTCAGGAAGAAGGGGGATGGTGGACGTGAAGGTGGGGAGGGACCGGTTGATGTGTGTCACGTTGTCCCTCTCAGTGGGTGGTAGGCCGGGGTCCGTGTTGATGAGAGGGACCCAGATGGACGCGTGTGGAAAGGCAGTGGAGGCCCGTCTAAGCATGGTCCGAGCCTGTAGGACGGAAGCGTCCGGAGTTGCAGATCGGTCCTTAAGGCCAAAGGACAGGACGACCTGTTTGACATGTGAGACAGGGGCTGCAATGCCGCTAAGAATGTTAGTGGCATGGGAAAATGTAGCCCCCGGGTAGCAATCCACTTGTACATGGTCAAAGAGGATTGGTGGGAGGCGATGGAGGTTGGAATCCCCCATTATCACCGTCCTCCTGACCGGGGTCAAAGACCAAAGGTGTTTGGTGCCCCTGTGTTCATGGCAGGTGTACGCGGGAAGCGGACGCGCGTCTGCAGCGCGCACCGCTATCACCGGTGTGGATGACGCGGCAGTGGCTGTGGGGGGGATAACATTATCTGGATGGCCAAGGAGAAGGTGACGTAGGGGCGTGGATAACTCATTGTTCCCAGGGATGATAATAGGCGACGAAGCAAGGGGGGGCGGAGAGGGCGGGAGACGAGGAGGGGGGGACAGGGGTGTCGTCAGGGGGCGTGGGCGGAGTCCGGGGGATTGGTGGTGGTGGGTGGAAGAATGTGGACCATCTCGTAGGCGACGGGAGGAGTGGGAATCATCCCGGGGGCGGCGGGGTGAGGGAGACATTCTAGGGGAGAGGAGGAGGGGAAAAAGGAGAGAGGGAGAGAGAGGTGTGAGTGAGTGAATGGAGGAGTGTGTGAGTGAGTGGGTGGGTGGGTGGGTGTCCCACCTTACCAGGTAGTTAACACTGATATGGGGGATAAATGGACCAAGTTCCAAAATAACAAAGGGGAAATGAGAAGACAAAAATGTCTAAACCCAGTCCTGTTGATGAGAGGAACGGTCCGGGGGGGATTGAGCTGTGGAAGGAAGGGGTGGTTAGCAGCAACACACGAGTGTGATGAAGAGGAAAGGAGAGTGTCAGAAGGTGGACACCGCAGACATACATGAGTATGATGAGAGAGGAGAGTAGGGGAGCGTGCGTGTAAGGGAGTGAGCACAAGAGAGAGAGAGGGCAAGAGAGACAGAGAGAGAGAGAGAGAGAGAGAGAGAGAGAGTGTGTGATAGTGAGAGAGAGAGAGAGAGAGAGAGAGAGAGAGAGAGAGAGAGAGAGAGAGAGAGAGAGGAGTGTGTGATAGTGAGAGAGAGAGAGAGAGAGTGTGTGTGATAGTGAGAGAGAGAGAGAGAGTGTGTGTGATAGTGAGAGAGAGAGAGTGTGTGTGATAGTGAGAGAGAGAGAGAGAGAGAGAGAGAGAGAGAGAGAGAGAGAGAGAGAGAGAGAGAGAGAGAGAGAGTGTGTGTGTGTGATAGTGAGAGACAGAGAGAGAGAGAGAGAGAGAGAGAGAGAGAGAGAGAGAGAGAGAGAGAGGTAAAGAGAGTGTGAGGGTGCTTCTCAGAGCAAATAAAAGTTGCAGTCCAAAACGTAGACATCGCACTCCGGGTAGAGCTACCTGTAAGCCCTGACCAGAATAAACGGAGCGAACGCGATGGCTAACTGGCCGCGACCGGTTTCGTCCCCCATTAGAAGCCGGGACTCGTCAGGCGGTTGCCAAAAGAAGGGAGCACAGGTAAAATGGGGGCGGCCTACGGCTATGAATCAACAGGGGCAGCCTGGGTGGCGTAGAGAATGTGGAAAAAATGTAAAAATACACATCACCAGTCCCCCAGGAGGCCTCAGGTGATTCACCAGAAGCGGTAATTGAGTAGGTATAAACTAGGGAAAAGATGAGAGGTGGAGAGAGAGAGAGAGAGAGAGAGAGAGAGAGAGAGAGAGAGAGAGAGAGAGAGAGAGAGAGGGTAATGGAGGGACAGGGGGGTGGGTAGGTGGGCGCAGGCACGAGAGAAGGTGGGAGGCACGTGTAGGTGATGGAGGGCTAGGTCGTGTCGGTCTAGGAAGGAAGGTGAGGATTAAATAAAGGACACCCTGGAGGGGAGAGAGAAGAGAGAGAGAGAGGAACGTTAATACCACAAGGAGAGGATCCATAACCGGATGGAGAGGGTGTGTGTGCGTGTGCGTGCACGTGTGCAAACCGGTGGGTGTGTGCGGGTGTAGAAAGCAGGACTGTGGGGTAGCCCCAGTGGTAACAGTAGGTGTGAGGGATGGTGTGTTTGGGAGAGGGTGAGAGGAGGGGAGAGAGAGGAAGGATCAAGAGAGTAGAAATTAGAGGAGGGGTGAAGCTAGGTTACAGAAAGTGACAAGGAGTGTGAGAACCTAAGCGTGGCAGAGAGGCGTGTGGCTGTGGAGTGTGTGGCAGGATAGAGGAGGGGTGAAGCTAGGTTACAGAAAGTGACAGGAAGGAGTGTGAGAACCCAGGCATGGCAGAGAGGCGTGTGACTGTGGAGTGTGTGGCAGGCTGGATGGGGGGTAGGCCCAAGCAGCAATATGTGTGATGGATGGTGTGTGTGGGAGAGAGTGAGAGAAGAGAGGAAGGGGACCACAAGGGCAGAGGATAGATGAGGGGTGAAGCTGGGACACAGAGAGTGACACAGAAGGAGTATGGGTGGGGGGGGGGGGGGGGGGGGGGGGGGGGGGGGGGAGAAGGGTTTGGGTTTAGGTATGAGGTCAAGGGTCAAGGGAGAGTAGAGGATAGATGAGGGGTGAAGCTAGGGCACAGGAAGTGACAAGAAGTAGTGTGAGAATCTAGGCGTGGCAGAGAGGTGTGTGTGTGGAGTGTGTGGCAGGCTGGACGGGGGGTAGGCCCAAGCAGCAATATGTGTGATGGATGGTGTGTATGGGAGAGGAGAGAGGGGAGAGGAGAGGGGAAGGATAAGGGGAGTAGAGGATAGAGGAGGGGTGAAGCTAGGTTACAGAAAGTGACAAGAGGGAGTGTGAGAACCTAGGCATGGCAGAGAGGCGTGTGACTGTGGAGTGTGTGGCAGGATAGAGGAGGGGTGAAGCTAGGTTACAGAGAGTGACAAGAAGGAGTGTGAGAACCCAGGCATGGCAGAGAGGCGTGTGGCTGTGGAGTGTGTGGCAGGCTGGATGGGGGGTAGGCCCAAGCAGCAATATGTGTGATGGATGGTGTGTGTGGGAGAGAGTGAGAGAGGAGAGGAAGGGGACCAGAAGGGAAGAGGATAGACGAGGGGTGAAGCAGGGACACAGAGAGTGACACAGAAGGAGTATGGGTGGGGGGGGGGGGGGGGGGGGGGGGGGGGGGTTTTGGGGTTTGTGAGGTCAAGGGTTGTGTTTAGGGTAGGAGAGAGGGAGGGAGATCAAGGGGGGACACAGAGGGTTGAGGTAGGGAAGGGTTGGGGGGGGGGGGGGGGGGGGAAAGCTTGGGTTTAGGTATGAGGTCAAGGGTCAAGGGAGAGCAGAGGATAGATGAGGGGTGAAGCTAGGGCACAGAAAGTGACAAGAAGTAGTGTGAGAATCTAGGCGTGGCAGAGAGGTGTGTGTGTGGAGTGTGTGGCAGGCTGGACGGGGGGTAGGCCCAAGCAGCAATATGTGTGATGGATGGTGTGTGTGGGAGAGAGTGAGAGGAGAGAGGAAGGGGACCACAAGGGCAGAGGATAGATGAGGGGTGAAGCTGGGACACAGAGAGTGACACAGAAGGAGTATGGATGGGGGGGGGGGGGGGGGGGGGGGGGGGGGGGGGGGAGCTTGGGTTTAGGTATGAGGTCGAGGGTCAAGGGAGAGTAGAGGATAGATGAGGGGTGAAGCTAGGGCACAGAAAGTGACAAGAAGTAGTGTGAGAATCTAGGCGTGGCAGAGAGGTGTGTGTGTGGAGTGTGTGGCAGGCTGGACGGGGGGTAGGCCCAAGCAGCAATATGTGTGATGGATGGTGTGTATGGGAGAGGAGAGAGGGGAGAGGAGAGGGGGAGGATCAGGGGAGCAGAGGATAGAGGAGGGGTGAAGCTAGGGCACAGAAAGTGACAAGAAGTAGTGTGAGAATCTAGGCGTGGCAGAGAGGTGTGTGTGTGGAGTGTGTGGCAGGCTGGACGGGGGGTAGGCCCAAGCAGCAATATGTGTGATGGATGGTGTGTATGGGAGAGGAGAGAGGGGAGAGGAGAGGGGGAGGATCAGGGGAGCAGAGGATAGAGGAGGGGTGAAGCTAGGGCACAGAAAGTGACAAGAAGTAGTGTGAGAATCTAGGCGTGGCAGAGAGGTGTGTGTGTGGAGTGTGTGGCAGGCTGGACGGGGGGTAGGCCCAAGCAGCAATATGTGTGATGGATGGTGTGTATGGGAGAGGAGAGAGGGGAGAGGAGAGGGGGAGGATCAGGGGAGCAGAGGATAGAGGAGGGGTGAAGCTAGGTTACAGAAAGTGACAAGAAGGAGTGTGAGAACCCAGGTATGGCAGAGAGGCGTGTGGCTGTGGAGTGTGTGGCAGGCTGGATGGGGGGTAGGCCCAAGCAGCAATATGTGTGATGGATGGTGTGTGTGGGAGAGAGTGAGAGGAGAGAGGAAGGGGACCACAAGGGCAGAGGATAGATGAGGGGTGAAGCTGGGACACAGAGAGTGACACAGAAGGAGTATGGATGGGGGGGGGGGGGGGGGGGGGGGGGGGGAGCTTGGGTTTAGGTATGAGGTCGAGGGTCAAGGGAGAGTAGAGGATAGATGAGGGGTGAAGCTAGGGCACAGAAAGTGACAAGAAGTAGTGTGAGAATCTAGGCGTGGCAGAGAGGTGTGTGTGTGGAGTGTGTGGCAGGCTGGACGGGGGGTAGGCCCAAGCAGCAATATGTGTGATGGATGGTGTGTATGGGAGAGGAGAGAGGGGAGAGGAGAGGGGGAGGATCAGGGGAGCAGAGGATAGAGGAGGGGTGAAGCTAGGGCACAGAAAGTGACAAGAAGTAGTGTGAGAATCTAGGCGTGGCAGAGAGGTGTGTGTGTGGAGTGTGTGGCAGGCTGGACAGGGGGTAGGCCCAAGCAGCAATATGTGTGATGGATGGTGTGTATGGGAGAGGAGAGAGGGGAGAGGAGAGGGGGAGGATCAGGGGAGCAGAGGATAGAGGAGGGGTGAAGCTAGGTTACAGAAAGTGACAAGAAGGAGTGTGAGAACCCAGGTATGGCAGAGAGGCGTGTGGCTGTGGAGTGTGTGGCAGGCTGGATGGGGGGTAGGCCCAAGCAGCAATATGTGTGATGGATGGTGTGTGTGGGAGAGAGTGAGAGGAGAGAGGAAGGGGACCACAAGGGCAGAGGATAGATGAGGGGTGAAGCTGGGACACAGAGAGTGACACAGAAGGAGTATGGATGGGGGGGGGGGGGGGGGGGGGGGGGGAAGCTTGGGTTTAGGTATGAGGTCGAGGGTCAAGGGAGAGTAGAGGATAGATGAGGGGTGAAGCTAGGGCACAGAAAGTGACAAGAAGTAGTGTGAGAATCTAGGCGTGGCAGAGAGGTGTGTGTGTGGAGTGTGTGGCAGGCTGGACGGGGGGTAGGCCCAAGCAGCAATATGTGTGATGGATGGTGTGTATGGGAGAGGAGAGAGGGGAGAGGAGAGGGGGAGGATCAGGGGAGCAGAGGATAGAGGAGGGGTGAAGCTAGGGCACAGAAAGTGACAAGAAGTAGTGTGAGAATCTAGGCGTGGCAGAGAGGTGTGTGTGTGGAGTGTGTGGCAGGCTGGACGGGGGGTAGGCCCAAGCAGCAATATGTGTGATGGATGGTGTGTATGGGAGAGGAGAGAGGGGAGAGGAGAGGGGAAGGATCAGGGGAGCAGAGGATAGAGGAGGGGTGAAGCTAGGTTACAGAAAGTGACAAGAGGGAGTGTGAGAACCTAGGCATGGCAGAGAGGCGTGTGACTGTGGAGTGTGTGGCAGGATAGAGGAGGGGTGAAGCTAGGTTACAGAAAGTTGACTTGAAGGAGTGTGAGAAACCAGGCACGGCAGAGAGGCGTGTGGCTGTGGAGTGTGTGGCAGGCTGGATGGGGGGTAGGCCCAAGCAGCAATATGTGTGATGGATGGTGTGTGTGGGAGAGAGTGAGAGAGGAGAGGAAGGGGACCAGAAGGGCAGAGGATAGACGAGGGGTGAAGCTGGGACACAGAGAGTGACACAGAAGGAGTATGGGTGGGGGGGGGGGGGGGGGGTTTGTGAGGTCAAGGGTTGTGTTTAGGGTAGGAGAGAGGGAGGGAGATCAAGGGGGGACACAGAGGGTTGAGGTAGGGAAGGGTTGGGGGGGGGGGGGGGGGGGGGGGGAAAGCTTGGGTTTAGGTATGAGGTCGAGGGTCAAGGGAGAGTAGAGGATAGATGAGGGGTGAAGCTAGGGCACAGAAAGTGACAAGAAGTAGTGTGAGAATATAGGCGTGGCAGAGAGGTGTGTGTGTGTGGAGTGTGTGGCAGGCTGGACGGGGGGTAGGCCCAAGCAGCAATATGTGTGATGGATGGTGTGTATGGGAGAGGAGAGAGGGGAGAGGAGAGGGGGAGGATCAGGGGAGCAGAGGATAGAGGAGGGGTGAAGCTAGGTTACAGAAAGTGACAAGAAGGAGTGTGAGAACCCAGGTATGGCAGAGAGGCGTGTGGCTGTGGAGTGTGTGGCAGGCTGGATGGGGGGTAGGCCCAAGCAGCAATATGTGTGATGGATGGTGTGTGTGGGAGAGAGTGAGAGGAGAGAGGAAGGGGACCACAAGGGCAGAGGATAGATGAGGGGTGAAGCTGGGACACAGAGAGTGACACAGAAGGAGTATGGATGGGGGGGGGGGGGGAAGGGGGGGGGGGGGAGAAGGGTTTGGGTTTAGGTATGAGGTCAAGGGTCAAGGGAGAGTAGAGGATAGATGAGGGGTGAAGCTAGGGCACAGGAAGTGACAAGAAGTAGTGTGAGAATCTAGGCGTGGCAGAGAGGTGTGTGTGTGGAGTGTGTGGCAGGCTGGACGGGGGGTAGGCCCAAGCAGCAATACGTGTGATGGATGGTGTGTATGGGAGAGGAGAGAGGGGAGAGGAGAGGGGAAGGATCAGGGGAGCAGAGGATAGAGGAGGGGTGAAGTTAGGTTACAGAAAGTGACAAGAAGGAGTGTGAGAACCTAGGCATGGCAGAGAGGCGTGTGACTGTGGAGTGTGTGGTAGGCTGGACAGGGGGTAGGCCCAGGCAGTATATGTGTGCTAAGAGGAGAGTAAGTCGCAGGTGAGTGGTGAGGTTGTTCTAACATAGGGTGTGGCAACAGGTGGAAGTATGAGAGCAGAAACCTGGCAAAAGGGTGTGTGTGGGGTGTGCAGCAGTCTGGTTAGGGGGTAAGCTTAGGCCGCAGTATGTGTGGAAGGACTGAGGTGTGCATGGGAGAGGGAGAAGGGGAGACCAGTGGGAGAGGGTAGAGGGAGAGAGAGAGAGGGGAGGAGAGAGGAGGAGATCAGGAACGTGCGTGAATGATAAGGGGGATGTAGGAGAGAGTTGCATGACAGAAAGTGTGTGGGACAAGTGGAAAATCTATGTATGTGAGTGTGTGTGCACGCGTGGGGTGGGGGGGGGGGGGGGGAGAAAGGGGAGGAGAGAACCGGTCCAGACTGGAAGACTAGTCCAGACAAAACCAGGTTAGCGTGAGACCACAGAGGGTAACGCTAGTAAATTAGCAGGGAGTTAAGCTCCAGGGGGAGAACAGACAAAATGGATGCACGGAAGGGAGAAGGCAATAGTAATGACAACCACAGGGAAAATAACAATATACTTACAAACCAAGATGGAAAGGGGGGTGAAGGAGTGGAAGTTGAGGGCTGGAGGACAGGAGACGAGGAGCCAGGTGGAGCAGGGAAATGGCGGAGTGGAGTGGTGATGGAAAATTATATTGATGCGGAAAACAGCCGGCAGAATGTAGAAAATTGGTGGAAAAAAAATTATATATGGAAAAAAGTGCAGGAGCGGCGAGCAGGGAGGTCAGGAGAGTCAGGCAGAACGTGAATTGGAAATGAATCCAAGCTGAATGAGAGGCAATAGGTGGTGAGGAGCGTGAGCTGAAACGAGGACGACTGCACTGAGTGAGCAGGAGGCAGAAAGGAACGTGCAGTGGTAGGGATCAAAGGAAAAAGAGCGCGAGGTGTGCAGGGTGGAAGGAGGCCAATCAGAAAGTAAGGGGCGGGAGCAAAGTAGAAGAAGAGGGATAGGAAGGAATGACTTGACAGACAGGCGGAGGCAGGGAACGAAGGGGGCGGAAGTGAAAATAGCTAGCGGCTAATGAATGATAAGGGTAGAAAAGGACAGAATGCAGGCAGAGGAAACAAAAGGGGAAAAAAAGGATTCGAGAGTTAGTAACAGGGGAGCAGCAGTGAAAAGATAGAATGTGGGAGAAGGGGGGTCAAAAAAATTACGAAATTGCAGAGAATTGGGAGAGAGGAGAAAATAGCGGAGATTGGAATGCTGATGTCAGAAAGCTGCGTCAGAGAAGGGGGAATTCCGGGGAAACCCCAGGCGTGGAAGGCAAGAGATTTGAGAGGAGGGGCGAGTTAGGGAGAAATGGGAACAGCAGAAAGGAAGGAACAAGTAAAGGAATTAGTTGAAAGGAAGAGAGATTTTCTGAAGCATGTGAAGGAAAAGTGCAAGCACTACAAACAATATATACCAACAATCAGACAGGGAAAATTAAGGAAGAGATAATGATAATAGTGGTGCACACAACTAAATACAAACCATACAGGGATGTAATATATAAACAATGATAATTACAAAACCACATATGACCAAACACATACACACACATATATGCATATAAATAGAGACATACACATACACATATATATACATACACATACATACATACATACATATATATATATATATATACATGCATACACAGACGTCCACACACACACACATGCAAACACACAATTATGTATGTGCACACAAATGTGCATGTACCTACACCTACAAAAATTATATATAAGAAAAGGATTTATGTACACATATATACATGCAGCTAAACAATCACAGAAACCTACAGAAATGTAAACACACATACACACACAAACACAACGAGGAATAGAGAGGAATTAAGGAGCAGGAGAGGTGGATGAGGATGTCACCTGTAAGATTGTCTGATCTGGAGTGAAGAGAGTGCAAGTAGAGCTGTGGTGGGGAGTGGGAGGAAATGAAGAGAGGAGGCAGTGGTATGAGGTCCAAACCCAGGTGTATTGAGCACCACAATACAGGACTAGAGAAAACAACAATTCAGAAGTCCAATAACAGGGTGGCAGTGTGTACCGGATGACAGTGGGGACAGAGGAAACAGTGTGTGTGTGCGCGTGCACATGTGCATGTGAGGGAGCGAGGGGGGGGGGGGGGGGGGGTTTGTTGTTCAGGGAGCAGGATATAAAATAGTGAATATACAAAAATGAAAATGTAAGGTGACACATGGTGCTGGCTCCGGGTGGATGGTGTGCAGGCCATGGGAGGACAGGCCGCACCGCCCCAATCCTTTTCATCCGGTGTGCGTGGGGGGGGGGGGGGGGGGGGGTTTTGCGAAAGGCTCCAGCATAACCAGCGAGGGGGGCCAGGAGGGGGGGTGGTCCGGGGGGGTCCTTTCGTAGGGCCGGTCCGTCTCAGGCCTCGTTTGGCATCAATCCGACGTCTGCCTACAGGGCCAGCAGACACAGGGAGGAAACAGAGTGAGGGTTGGGGAAACAAGGGTCGGAGAGGTGAAGATGAGTGGGGGTGAATGGTGTAGATGGGGGAGCTGACAAACTGTTGGAGAGGGGTCTGGACTGGCGTGCCCTCTGACAGGCCAGCCGGGTGTCAGGACCCCACAGCCCGTGGACCAATGGTGTGCTGGTCACAACAGGAGTGGGGGGTAACGATAGAGCGCATAGCAACACAACTCAGGGTCTGTTACGAAGGGGGAAGGGGGAGAGGTTGATGGGCGAGCCAGATTAGTGTAGATGAAGGTCGGGTCATCAGTTTGGAGATGGCGTGGAGGAGGTGAGGGGGGGTGTTTCATAATAATAAGCAGCCAGTAACAGACCGCCCGATGGCCAAGCCGAACTGGTCCCACAAACAAAACCACCACCACCCTGAGAGGTCTTCCCCTTCGTGTTGCTGGTTGGCCAATTAGTCGATGCCCCAGACAACACAATCATGGATTCCAGAGGAAGGTGTGATCGTGGAAGACGTCAGGAACAGTTCTAATGTGGAGATGAGTGTGAGGGAGGAGGTCAGACGCGTAGAAACGCAGTCAATGACGGTGTGAAACCCTTGACAGGAAATGCTGTCTCTCCTCCCAGACGGCTGGACATCAGGTAGAAGTGCAGAGACGACAATACTGTAGCATGTGAGGGGCCACGCTAGGGTACCCCTGTCGGCGGTGGTGACAGGAGGGGCCGGTCAGATCACAACCAGCTGGCCAGGAGAGGCGCAGCATGGTAGAGACGGTGATGGACGGGGCCTACGACTGACACCACAAACACGGGCGCGAGGGATGGAACTCCATGAGGTAACAGAGCCCCCGCGGATAGGTGATGTGCGGCTCCGGTGTCCCACAGTAGGGGGAGGGGGGAAGCCGCAGGATGGGAGTGAGTGGCTGAGGTCAAAGGTCATGGGTGAGGTGCCCACCAGGCCAGGGCTCCCCAGGGAAAGGGAGCACCCATAAGGAAGGGGGGCCTAAAGGAGGTGTGGATGGGGCACGGTTAGGGGTGAAGGGCCAGTGACTAATAGGTTAAAACAAGCTAAGGAGAACTCTTCCCCCAGAGGAAAGGGGGAGCGGCCATAGCAGGCCGCACCACTCCATGTGTGTCAATCTGGGTAGGCGGGGGGTGAAGGGTGGGGTGGAGGGGGGAGCTGAAAGGGACAAGGAGAAACCAGACATAAGGCTCCGGAGGCTAAAGGATGGGTGTAATAAAGGGGCAGAGGGGCCGGCCCACCCAGTGGGTCCCCACCCATGCCGCGGGGATAAGGTGAGAGGAGCGAGAAGCGGTGAAGTTGTCCCTGCAATTACCCCACTCCAAACCCTGTTACCCAGCTGAGTCGACCACATGAGAGCCTAGCTCACTCAAAGCCCTGAGGAGGTGAAGGAGATCCAGTAAGGGAGGGTCCAGGCCCCAGCAGTACAGCAAAGATGATGTCGTCCAGGAGACCAACCACATGTCACCGACAGGGGAAATGTCGTGCACTAGTAGAAGGGACGTCCCCTGTCCCAAACTGAGTTGTGTTGCATAAGGGGGGGGCAGCAGGAGCGCTGGTGGAGAGAGACGGTGCGAGCGTTCCAAAGGCTCCGATAAACCCAGGAGGGGTGAATCGTTGGCATCTCAGGGCGAGGTCACGCCGCGGCCCTGTAGGCTTGGGCAGGTATAGGGTTGTATGTCTGAGAAATCCCATCACCAAGCAGATCGGAGAACCGGTAAGCAAGGATCAGAGTGAGTGCACTGGCATCTTCCAGGGACCCCGGGATACAACGCCAAGAGACAGGGGCTCAGCCCCTCCAGGAACCCAAAAGGGGACCCAGGCCGGGTGTCCAGTGGTACGCAAGCCACCCAACCTCCGGAGTGGAGGAGAACACTCAGGGGGACAGGAAAACAGAGGTGGGCACATGGATAGCCCGTCTCTGTATCCACCTAGGCACGCCAGTGAAACAGTGTCAAAGCTCAGGTGGGTGGGGTGACGGTGTGTCGTGGAGGGGGTGATGATTACCGTGGTGAGGGAGGCGCTGACGGGGGGCAAGGGGGCCTGTGGAAAGGTAGTATAGCGGAGTATAGTAGAGTATAGCGCGCTCAGCCGCGGAAGCTGACGCAGGCGTGAGGTGGTGGTCGATGCAGGGGCATTGTTGTCCGGGGGTCACATGGTGGCGGGGGGGCCGGGGGGGGGGTTTTGAGGCCCGTGCCAGCGGCCATTGAGATGGCGAAGCACCGGGTCCTCTTTAATCAGGCAGGTGATTAAGGTGGAGCCAAGGGGCGGGCGTTGAGGCCCTTGGGGTAGAGTGAGGATAGTCTCCAGATCCATTTCTGTTCACATGCGCGGCGTTGTTGGAGTGTCCAGGTGGGTCCGCACTCAAGGCCGCACATGTGTAGGGAGTCAACCCCATGACGAAGAAAGTGGGGGACAAGATGAGTGTCCAGACGGCGGCAGTTATTGACCTCATAGAGGTGTTGAGTGAGGCGTGTTTGGAGGGAAGTGCCTGGTTAGGGTTAGGGTTAGGGTTAGGGTTAGGGTTAGGGTTAGGGTTAGGGTTAGGGTTAGGGTTAGGGTTAGGGTTAGGGTTAGGTTTGACGTCTGAAAATCCCCCGAGCCCAGTAGTTCGGTACTTCGACCCACTTAGGCTCAGGACTGAGGCACACGCTATGCCAATGCTGAGTCATCCACCACATCCGAACAGGGGCTAGGCCCCTCTAGGAACCCCGAGGGGAACCCAGGCCGGGTAACCCCTGAAGTGCTCGCCACCCGACACAAGGTGAGTGAGGGGCACCCAGAGGGACAGTAATATATAAACATACAGTAAGAAACAATGCATAATATATAAGTATAGGTCGAGCACATGGATAGCCGTCTCCGTATCCACTTGACATGTTCAGGTAGCAGGGTCAATGCGGAAGCATGCTCAGGGTCAGAAAGGCCCCTTGTAGTTAGTAGAAGTTATTATCTGGAGGGTCTCTGTCCACCTGGGGACAAAGTAAACACCATCAGAGTATATAAAAGTCATAAATTGTTTGAAACCGAGTTATTATTCCAACTATGGTATTGATCCTTAGAGTCCCGATCCCAAAGGGGTCAAGGTACACATCCTCAGATTATAAATCAGGTTTGATGTCTGATGATCCCTCGAGCCCAGCAGTTTCGTGCTTCGACCCGCTTAGGCGTGAACTCTCACTGGTTGGGGTTAGAAAAAATGACTCAGTGAGGTGGCCCAGTGATCACAGATAAACCCACTGGGGGGAAGCAACGGTCAAGTTTTAAGCGTAGACCCCCCCCAGGTTGGGGTTAGGATAAGTGACAGGGGGGCTATCCCACCCCATTAAGTCACGGTAGGTTAGTCGTCCGGTTAAGTTTTAGGCGTAGGCCCTCCCAGGTTGGGGTTAGGATAAGTGACAGGGGGGTTATCCTACCCCCTTAAAGTCACAGTAGGTAAGCCTTCCGGTTAAGTTTTAGGCGTAGACCCTCCCAGGTTGGGGTTAGGGTAAGTGACAGGGGGGCTATCTCACCCCATTAAGTCACAGCAGGTCAGTCGTCTGGTTAAGTTTTAGGCGTAGACCCTCCCAGGTTGGGGTTAGGATAAGTGACAGGAGGGCTATCCTAGCCCATTAAGTCACAGTAGGTCAGCTTTACGGTTAAGTTTAGGCGTAGACCCTCCCAGGTTGGGGTTAGGATAGGTGACAGGGGGGCTATTCCACCCCATTAAATCACAGTAGGTCAGCCTATGGGATGGTGACGGTTGGGTTGAGGTACGCGGAGGAGGGCAAGAAAGGGAGAAATATGCAGGCGTCTAGGGGGAGTACCCGAGGAACGCAGGAGGGATAGATAGAAATTAAATAAAGGGCCTGTGTGGACATATGAGGTGCAACTGAGTGTGTGAGTGCGTGTCCTACCTTGACCGGGCAGCTAACTTAATCTGAAAAGCTAAAAAAGGTTCTACCTGGAAAGTTAAGAATCTATACCAATCCCGGGTGCAGATGTGGGGAGGACCCCAAGGAAATGCAGGGCTGTGGAAGGAAGGGGTTAATAAACAAGATACATGAGTGTCATAGCCCTGTCCTCACTGCACATGAGTGCGATGAAGATAAAGCCATGCAGACAATAGTGGTGGGAGTGGGGTGAGAGAGATATAGAGAGAGGCGCTCCTGTTAGAGCAAATAAAAGTTGTAGTCAAAAACGCAGGACTCCATTCCCTGGGCGGTGCCTCCTGCCGGGCCCATGCCAGAAATTAAGCAGGGATATACGGGGTCCTAACTGGCCACGACCGGTTTCGTCCTCTCCCAGGACTCGTCAGGTGACGGAAATAAAACATGAGCAGGAACCAGGGCCATCCTAGGCTACGGACTGACAGGGGACCTCGAGGCTACACCAAAGAAGGAGGATGGTGGTCACCCCGGTGCCCTCCTGGCAGCCCACCAGAAGCGGTATTCAGAATTATTGTCTAGGGAAAAGAGTAGAGAGGGAGAGAGAGAGAGAGGGGGAGGGCGCGCGTGTGTGCGAGGCATGTGTGTACACTCAGGGTGGTGAACAAGCTAAGTGAGAGGAGAAGATCTGTAAAAGAAGAAGCATGGGTTAGGATTAGTGAAAGGGGGTCCAGAAAAACCTGTGGAAGGAGGGGGGGGGGGGGGGGGGGATTGTCTTTATGTGTGAGTGCTTAATGCACAGAGAAGCCTAAAATGTGTGTGTGTGCCTAGAGAAAGAGAGAGAGCGGAACAGACCAGTAGAGAATAGTAGAGAGAGAGAGACAGAATGTGTGTGTGAGTGTGTGAGAGAGTATGTGTGTGAGCAAAGCCTAAGATTATGTGTGTGTGCTTATGCACAGAAATGAATGTGTGAGCATGGAATGGGAGGGGGAGGAGGGAGAGGGAAGAAAAGAGAAAGTACATTATATCCATGCATACATATACACAGACATGTAGTACAAGCATGCACACACACTATCAGCAGTTCATGCAAACGCGTGGGGTATGAGTATGAGGTGGTAGGCCCAAGTTATTAATAAATGCACCCTATTAAATCAATCAAGCAACCAAACTAGACTAGAAAGAAAAACTTACATATGGCCCCAGAAGATGGAGAAGTGAAGATGAGATGGGAGATCCTAAGATGGATGCTTGCAGCGCGTGGTAGCAGCAGGTGCGTTTATGGGCAAAAAACAAGTGGGCTAATTAGCAACAGGTCCGCTAGCACGCATGCGTTCAGAGCATGGTACTGAATATGACACAAAACAAGCTAATAATTCGATAAAAAAACTAGATAAACAATTTATGGATAGCAAAAGCAAGTTAGAAAACTTATTATTGAGGGGTGGGAAATGGTCTTACGGTCACGCAGCTCCGGTCGGCAGTCACAGTCTCAAACGAACACACAGGCTTATTAATACCGGAGTATTAGTGACGGTGAAGAAAAAAGTTTTTGGAGAGAGGACGTCAAGGGGCGGGATCTCCAAATCACGTCACTAGCCATTGGAGTGTAAGGTCTGTGATTGACGTGGCAAACCGGGACGTGCAGCCAAGTCCGATGTAAACAAACACTGCAAAACTAGCAACGCCGTTCGGTAGCAGAAAACGGAGACTTGGAGATGAGAAAAAATTCCAAACCAAGAGGCAGTAGAGTGGTACAATCCTCAGAGTGTAGGGGAAAACGAATCACGTTTTACACAGGTGTAGAACCAGTCTGCACTGCTACGTTATGTGAAAAATAGCTGCCGCAGAAGAACGACCTGCTGCGGTGACGTCACTGAGAGGAAATCCCAGGGAAGCCCCTGCGCGTCCGTGGTCTCTACAACAGGGTGTAGGTACAGGCGAAAAAAATATTATGTTGAGCAGCAATAAGGGACTGGACTACACATTAGCAGTAAACAGTAAACTAATATTATCCCTATTAATATAATATAATATATTATATAATAAACCCTTAGAATAAAAGGCAAAACCAGAACGTTCCAAGGTAAAATTAGGACTCCAAGATAATCTAAGGATGGCCAAAGTATCTAAAAACCAGTGGCAGAAACGTGATAAAAGCAGCTCTCAGACTAAGAATCACCATAGAGGTCACGACCAACATAATCCAGAGGCCTAGGGCCAGCCGTCTCACAGAGAAACCACGTCACACAAGCACATCCCTACTCTGGACAGCAACACAACTCAGACCACCAGAGTCCGCAAAGTGGTCGAGGTCACATCCGATATTCCCCAATCATCAATGCAGACCATGGTGCCTAATCCATGCCCTGACAGATGACAGCCGGTAGGCAAGACACCAGGGTCACATCCGATATACCTGATGTCAACAGCCACCCCAGGCAGTCACCCAAGGCCAAAACCCCATGACAAGGCCCAAGACCAAGATCACCGCTGAGGGTGAAACGCCCCGCAGTGAGTCCAAGTGGTCCAGAGATTATGGTATTAGCCAGTGAACAAGATACTCATCAAGACACCGGCCTAGGCCTCAATGGACAGAACAGTCTAGATTCCTAGAGTAGAGAGTAGGCCTAAATCCATATGTGTGTGAAAAAATGTGGTCCAGTCTATATGGTGATCTCCAGCGTAATCCCTCCAGGAAGATGACCACAAAAGGTGGTGTGTATACACAAAGTAGGCGTCAAGGCGCCACTCCACAGGTAACCTAATGGCATAGCCACAGGTAAAAACAGCTCTGTGGGTAGATGTCACCTGGTCACAACTTCTGTAGCTGTACAGGGATGTGTATTTGGAGAGTACAGGCCGTGGCATCCACTTTTTCTTGGTCTCCAGTGTAATCCCTCCAGGAAGATGACCACATAGAGTGGTGTGTAAACACAAAATAGGCGTGAGGGCGCCACTCCACAGGAAACCTAATGGCACAGCCACAGGTAAAATCACCTCTGTGGGTAGATGTCACCTGGTCACAACCTCTGCAGTTGTACAGGGATGTGTATTGTGAGAATACAGGCCGTAGCGTCCACTTCATTCTTCTCCACGTGTGGTGAGGGGGGTGACGCGGTGGGGGCTCCATCGTCACGTGTGGGAGTGAGGGAATGTATAAAAGGAACATCCCCAGGTGGCCAACACACGGTGATAGCCCTTAGTACCGGTCCAGGCCTCAGTGTCCGTGGATGTGAATCCAAATAAGGAGGGCAAAAACTAAAAATACGTAGGCTATTAGATGTGAATAAACTCTGAGTAGTGGCTTCCGCATGCTAGGTTGACTTGCTGCTGTTGAGCCATGTCCTCTGACTATGCCATTGGGCGTCAGGAGGCTCCCGGTGGGTGATTGGCCGAGGAGGCCAGCTGAACCAGGAGCCGAGCGTCATGCAACACAACCTAGGTCCATTCATGGTAGTAAGATAAGGATAGGAGGCTGCTTAAGGGGAATCGGGCTAAAGGCTAGAGGGAAAATATCCCGCTAATCAAAGGCCACCGGCTGTGGCAGGCTGAGTAGGAAGGTCTACCATTCCACGGACAGTCTGATGGGGGCCATTCTGGCTCCATACTAAATCCACACCCCCTAAGCGGTCCCCCCACTGTGCGAGCTGGTAAGGTCAATTAGTCGAAGCCCCAGCCAACACATCCACGGTCTTCTAGGTGAGAATGTTGTGAATGCAGGGGACATTAGGGACAGTTTGTATTGTGGACCCAGGTCTGGAGGAGAAGTCCAGACGCGCGTACGCGATCAATGGAGGTCTTTAAATCCAAAACAAGTGTATTGTATCTTCTCCCAGAAGGTTCCACATCAGATCTATTTGTGTCTAACAGGCGATACCATCCAGATCAGGTAGAGAATGGGGGGTCCCAGTCAGAGCACCTAAGTGTATCCAGGGGAGGCGAACCCTGATAGAGGTGACGGTGTCCGGGTACTCAAAAAACCAAACTAAACACAGGGAGGGGGATCACACTCCATGATGTGAGAGAGCCCCAAGTCCCAACTAGCGTGTGGGTGTCCCCACTAAACCTGGTTGCAGGGAGGGACACCAGAGAGACGGAGATGATAGGCCTCGGGTTGAAGGTAACTGACTAGAGTGCCCACCAGGAGTAGAGCGCCCCAGTGAAGGGGGGCTCGGCTAACCTAGGGGCTTATATAAGTAGGAACCAGGTACGGGAGCCTCAAAAGCGTGAGCAAAGTGCTGAACTAACCCGAACCACTAGATTTCTAATATGAGGTCAGGTTAGGCTAACAATGCTAAGTAGGGTTAAGCTAACAAAACCAATCTAAACGACGTGAACCGTGTGGACAAACGCTAAGCGGCAGAAATTGAGGGGCTAGGCTAACAAAGCTAGGTTAGGCTAACAATGCTAAGCTAGGCTAAGCTAACAAAAACCATCCAATTTGGTCAAAAACCGATATAGACCATGACTAACATGCAAATTAGTGAGTTGGGTAAAGGGTTAGGGTTAGGGTTAGGGTTAGGGTTAGGGTTAGGGTTAGGGTTAGGGTTAGGTTTAATGTCTGAAAATCCCCCGAGCCCAGTAGTTCGGTACTTCGACCCACTTAGGCTCAGGACTGAGGCACACGCTATGCCAATGCTGAGTCATCCACCACATCCGAACAGGGGCTAGGCCCCTCCAGGAACCCCGAGGGGAACCCAGGCCGGGTAACACCTGAAGCGCTCGCCACTCGACACAGGGTGAGTGAGGAGTACTCAGGGGGATAGTAATATATAAACATACAACAAGAAACAATGCATAATATATAAGTATAGGTCGAGCACATGGATGGCCGTCTCCGTATCCACTTGACATGTTCAGGTAGCAGGGTCAATGCGGGAGCATGCTCAGAGTCAGATAGGTCCCTTGTTGTTAGTAGAAGTTAATATCTGGAGGGTCTCTGTCCACCTGGGGGACAAAGTAAACACCATCAGAGTATATAAAAGTCATAAAGTGTTTGAAACCGAGTTATTATTCCAACTATGGTATTGATCCTTAGAGTCCCGATCCCAAAGGGGTCAAGGTACACATCCTCAGATTATAAATAGGTTTGATGTCTGATGATCACCCGAGCCCAGCAGTTTCGTGCTTCGACCCGTTTAGGTGTGAACTCTCACTGGTTGGGGTTAGGACAGGTGACCCAGTGAGGTGGCCCAGTAATCAGAGATAAACCCACTGGGGGGAAGCAACGGTTAAGTTTTAGGCGTAGACTCCCCCAGGTTGGGGTTAGTATAAGTGACAGGGGGGCTATCCCACCCCATTTAAGTCACAGTAGGTAAGCCTTCCGGTTAAGTTTTTTAGGCGTAGACCCTCCCAGGTTGGGGTTAGGATAAGTGACAGGGGGGCTATCTCACCACATTAAGTCACAGCAGGTCAGTCGTCTGGTTAAGTTTTAGGCGTAGACCCTCCCAGGTTGGGGTTAGGATAAGTGACAGGAGGGCTATCCTAGCCCATTAAGTCACAGTAGGTCAGTTTTACGGTTAAGTTTAGGCGTAGACCCTCCCAGGTTGGGGTTAGGATAGGTGACAGGGGGGCTATTCCACCCCATTAAATCACAGTAGGTCAGCCTATGGGATGGTGACGGTTGGGTTGAGGTACGCGGAGGAGGGCAAGAAAGGGAGCAATATGCAGGCGTCTAGGGGGAGTACCCGAGGAACGCAGGAGGGATAGATAGAAATTAAATAAAGGGCCTGTGTGGACATATGAGGTGCAACTGAGTGTGTGAGTGCGTGTCCTACCTTGACCGGGCAGCTAACTTAATCTGAAAAGCTAAAAAAGGTTCTACCTGGAAAGTTAAGAATCTATACCAATCCCGGGTGCAGATGTGGGGAGGACCCCAAGGAAATGCAGGGCTGTGGAAGGAAGGGGTTAATAAACAAGATACATGAGTGTCATAGCCCTGTCCTCACTGCACATGAGTGCGATGAAGATAAAGCCATGCAGACAATAGTGGTGGGAGTGGGGTGAGAGAGATATAGAGAGAGGCGCTCCTGTTAGAGCAAATAAAAGTTGTAGTCAAAAACGCAGGACTCCATTCCCTGGGCGGTGCCTCCTGCCGGGCCCATGCCAGAAATTAAGCAGGGATATACGGGGTCCTAACTGGCCACGACCGGTTTCGTCCTCTCCCAGGACTCGTCAGGTGACGGAAATAAAACATGAGCAGGAACCAGGGCCATCCTAGGCTACGGACTGACAGGGGACCTCGAGGCTACACCAAAGAAGGAGGATGGTGGTCACCCCGGTGCCCACCTGGCAGCCCACCAGAAGCGGTATTCAGAATTATTGTCTAGGGAAAAGAGTAGAGAGGGAGAGAGAGAGAGAGGGGGAGGGCGCGCGTGCGTGCGAGGCATGTGTGTACACTCAGGGTGGTGAACAAGCTAAGTGAGAGGAGAAGATCTGTAAAAGAATAAGCATGGGTTAGGATTAGTGAAAGGGGGTCCAGAAAAACCTGTGGAAGGAGGGGGGGGGGGGGGGGTTGTCTTTATGTGTGAGTGCTTAATGCACAGAGAAGCCTAAAATGTGTGTGTGCCTAGAGAAGGAGAGAGAGCGGAACAGACCAGTAGAGAATAGTAGAGAGAGAGAGACAGAATGTGTGTGTGAGTGTGTGAGAGAGTATGTGTGTGAGCAAAGCCTAAGATTATGTGTGTGTGCTTATGCACAGAAATGAATGTGTGAGCATGGAATGGGAGGGGGAGGAGGGAGAGGGAAGAAAAGAGAAAGTACATTATATCCATGCATACATATACACAGACATGTAGTACAAGCATGCACACACACTATCAGCAGTTCATGCAAACGCGTGGGGTATGAGTATGAGGTGGTAGGCCCAAGTTATTAATAAATGCACCCTATTAAATCAATCAAGCAACCAAACTAGACTAGAAAGAAAAACTCACATATGGCCCCAGAAGATGGAGAAGTGAGGATGAGATGGGAGATCCTAAGATGGATGCTTGCAGCGCGTGGTAGCAGCAGGTGCGTTTATGGGCAAAAAACAAGTGGGCTAATTAACAACAGGTCCGCTAGCACGCATGCGTTCAGAGCATGGTACTGAATATGACACAAAACAAGCTAATAATTCGATAAAAAAACTAGATAAACAATTTATGGATAGCAAAAGCAAGTTAGAAAACTTATTATTGAGGGGTGGGAAATGGTCTTACGGTCACGCAGCTCCGGTCGGCAGTCACAGTCTCAAACGAACACACAGGCTTATTAATACCGGAGTATTAGTGACGGTGAAGAAAAAAGTTTTTGGAGAGAGGACGTCAAGGGGCGGGATCTCCAAATCGCGTCACTAGCCATTGGAGTGTAAGGTCTGTGATTGACGTGGCAAACCGGGACGTGCAGCCAAGTCCGATGTAAACAAACACTGCAAAACTAGCAACGCCGTTCAATAGCAGAAAACGGAGACTTGGAGATGAGAAAAAATTCCAAACCAAGAGGTAGTAGAGTGGTACAATCCTCAGATTGTAGGGAAAAAACGAATTACGTTTTACACAGATGCAGAACCGGTCTGCACTGTTACGTTATGTGAAAAGCAGCTGCCGCAGAAAAACTATCTGCTGCGGTGACGTCACTGAGAGGAAATCCCAAGGAAGCCCCTTCGCGTCTGTGATCTCTACAACAGGGTGTAGGTACAGGCGAAAAAATTATGTTGAGCAGCAATAAGGGACTGGACTACACATTAGTATTAAATAGTGAACCAATATTGTCCCTATTAATATAATAAAATCTAATCCCTTAGAACAAATGGCAAAACCAGAACTTTCCAAGGCAAAATTAGGATTCCAAGATAATCTAAGGATGGCCAAAGTATCTAAAAAACAGTGACAGAAACGTGATAAAAACAGCTCTCAGACTAAGAATCACCATAGAGGTCACGACCAACATAATCCAGAGGCCTAGAGCCAGCCGTCTCACAGAGAAACCACGTCACACAAGCACATCCCTACTCTGGACAGCAACACAACTCAGACCACCAGAGTCCGCAAAGTGGTCGAGGTCACATCCGATATTCCCCAATCATCAATGCAGACCATGGTGCCTAATCCATGCCCTGACAGATGACAGCCGGTAGGCAAGACACCAGGGTCACATCTGATATACCTGATGTCAACAGCCACCCCAGGCAGTCACCCAAGGCCAAAACCCCATGACAAGGCCCAAGACCAAGATCACCGCTGAGGGTGAAACGCCCCGCAGTGAGTCCAAGTGGTCCAGAGATTATGGTATTAGCCAGCGAACAAGCTACTCATCAAGACACCGGCCTAGGCCTCAATGGACAGAACGGTCTAGATTCCTAGAGTAGAGAGTAGGCCTAAATCCATATGTGTGTGAAAAAATGTGGTCCAGTCTATATGGTGATCTCCAGCGTAATCCCTCCAGGAAGATGACCACAAGAGGTGGTGTGTATACACAAAGTAGGCGTCAAGGCGCCACTCCACAGGTAACCTAATGGCATAGCCACAGGTAAAAACAGCTCTGTGGGTAGATGTCACCTGGTCACAACTTCTGTAGTTGTACAGGGATGTGTATTTGGAGAGTACAGGCCGTGGCATACACTTTTTCTTGGTCTCCAGTGTAATCCCTCCAGGAAGATGACCACATAGAGTGGTGTATATACACAAAATAGGCGCGAGGGCGCCACTCCACAGGCAACCTAATGGCACAGCCACAGGTAAAATCACCTCTGTGGGTAGATGTCACCTGGTCACAACCTCTGCAGTTGTACAGGGATGTGTATTGTGAGAATACAGGCCGTAGCATCCACTTCATTCTTCTCCACATGTGGTGAGGGGGGTGACGCGGTGGGGGCTCCATCGTCACGTGTGGGAGTGAGGGAACGTATAAAAGGAACATCCCCAGGTGGCCAACACACGGTGATAGCCCTTAGTACCGGTCCAGGCCTCAGTGTCCGTGGATGTGAATCCAAATAAGGAGAGCAAAAACTAAAAATACTTAGGCTATTAGATGTGAATAAACTCTGAGTAGTGGCTTCCGCATGCTAGGTTGACTTGCTGCTGTTGAGCCATGTCCTCTGACTCTGCCATTGGGCGTCAGGAGGCTCCCGGTGGGTGATTGGCCGAGGAGGCCAGTTGAACCAGGAGCCGAGCGTCATGCAACACAACCTAGGTCCATTCATGGTAGTAAGATAAGGATAGGAGGCTGCTTAAGGGGAATCGGGCTAAAGGCTAGAGGGAAAATATCCAGCTAATCAAAGGCCACCGGCTGTGGCAGGCTGAGTAGGAAGGTCTACCATTCCACGGACAGTCTGATGGGGGCCATTCTGGCTCCATACTAAATCCAAACCCCCTAAGCGGTCCCCCCACTGTGCGAGCTGGTAAGGTCAATTAGTCGAAGCCCCAGCCAACACATCCACGGTCTTCTAGGTGAGAATGTTGTTGTGAATGCAGGGGACATTAGGGACAGTTTGTATTATGGACCCAGGTCTGGAGGAGAAGTCCAGACGCGCGTACGCGATCAATGGAGGTCTTTAAATCCAAAACAAGTGTATTGTATCTTCTCCCAGAAGGTTCCACATCAGATTTATTTGTGTCTAACAGGCGATACCATCCAGATCAGGTAGAGAATGGGGGGTCCCAGTCAGAGCACCTAAGTGTATCCAGGGGAGGCGAACCCTGATAGAGGTGACGATGGCCGGGTACTCAAAAAACCAAACTAAACACAGGGAGGGGGATCACACTCCATGATGTGAGAGAGCCCCAAGTCCCAACTAGCGTGTGGGTGTCCCCACTAAACCTGGTTGCAGGGAGGGACACCAGAGAGACGGAGTTGATAGGCCTGGGGTTGAAGGTAACTGACTAGAGTGCCCACCAGGAGTGGAGCGCCCCAGTGAAGGGGGGCTCGGCTAACCTAGGGGCTTATATAAGTAGGAACCAGGTATTGGAGCCTCAAAACCGTGAGCGAAGTGCTGAACTAAATCGAACCCCTAGATTACTAGTATGAGGCCAGGTTAGGCCAACCATACTAATTTAGGCTAAGCTAACAATACCAGTCTAGATGACGTGAACCGTGTGAAAAAATGCGAAACGGCAGCATCTGAAGGGCTAGGCTAACAAAGCTGAGTTAGGCTAACAATGCTAAGCTAGGCTAAGCTAACAAAAACCGTCCAGATAGGTCAAAAAACGATATAGATCATAACTAATATGCAAATTAGCGAGTTGGGTAAATGCTAACAATGCTAAGCTAGGCTAACAAAAAACCGTCTAAATTGGTCAGAAAAAGAATATAGATCATAACTAACATGCAAAATAGCGAATTGGGTAAAGGCTAACAATGCTAAGCTAGGCTAAGCTAGGTTATGCTAAGCTAACAAAAACGTCTAAATAAGTAAAAAACGTGTGGGTCATGTCAAACCTACCGAATAACGCATCGGGCTAGGCTAACAATGCTAAGCTAAATATGCTAAATGGCGCAAGGCGGACCCAAAATACGACGTTCTAATATATAACCTGGGTTCCTCGTAAAAAAGAGCGCAGGCCCGCCCGGTAGGTCCCTAGTCACACCGCGAGAATCAGGAGAAGCAACGTACATGGCTGTGATGTTTAGTCACATGCGGGTAAATCATATAAAACCAGTACCCTCGCCACATCAACCCAGTGCGCGGCCGGTCTCAACTCCAAAAATATGTCCCAACGGAAGTCTCAGCACATCTAGTTCCGTGTCTCTGACTGGAGATCTGCCATGCACAAATTAGAGGGGCATATCCCCGTGCCCAGCTAGGAAGTGTTGCATGAAAGGGTTGAATCGCTAGTGGAGGGAGACGGTGCGAACAAGTCAGTGGTCCCAATATAACAAGCAAGTAAATTGGTGGCATCCTGATGTGGATTCAGATCACAGCCTTGTATGCTCCGGCGGGTTAGGTTTAATGTCTGAAAATCCCCCGAGCCCAGTAGTTCGGTACTTCGACCCACTTAGGCTCAGGACTGAGGCACACGCTATGCCAATGCTGAGTCATCCACCACATCCGAACAGGGGCTAGGCCCCTCCAGGAACCCCGAGGGGAACCCAGGCCGGGTAACACCTGAAGCGCTCGCCACTCGACACAGGGTGAGTGAGGAGTACTCAGGGGGATAGTAATATATAAACATACAACAAGAAACAATGCATAATATATAAGTATAGGTCGAGCACATGGATGGCCGTCTCCGTATCCACTTGACATGTTCAGGTAGCAGGGTCAATGCGGGAGCATGCTCAGAGTCAGATAGGTCCCTTGTTGTTAGTAGAAGTTAATATCTGGAGGGTCTCTGTCCACCTGGGGGACAAAGTAAACACCATCAGAGTATATAAAAGTCATAAAGTGTTTGAAACCGAGTTATTATTCCAACTATGGTATTGATCCTTAGAGTCCCGATCCCAAAGGGGTCAAGGTACACATCCTCAGATTATAAATAGGTTTGATGTCTGATGATCACCCGAGCCCAGCAGTTTCGTGCTTCGACCCGTTTAGGTGTGAACTCTCACTGGTTGGGGTTAGGACAGGTGACCCAGTGAGGTGGCCCAGTAATCAGAGATAAACCCACTGGGGGGAAGCAACGGTTAAGTTTTAGGCGTAGACTCCCCCAGGTTGGGGTTAGTATAAGTGACAGGGGGGCTATCCCACCCCATTTAAGTCACAGTAGGTAAGCCTTCCGGTTAAGTTTTTTAGGCGTAGACCCTCCCAGGTTGGGGTTAGGATAAGTGACAGGGGGGCTATCTCACCACATTAAGTCACAGCAGGTCAGTCGTCTGGTTAAGTTTTAGGCGTAGACCCTCCCAGGTTGGGGTTAGGATAAGTGACAGGAGGGCTATCCTAGCCCATTAAGTCACAGTAGGTCAGTTTTACGGTTAAGTTTAGGCGTAGACCCTCCCAGGTTGGGGTTAGGATAGGTGACAGGGGGGCTATTCCACCCCATTAAATCACAGTAGGTCAGCCTATGGGATGGTGACGGTTGGGTTGAGGTACGCGGAGGAGGGCAAGAAAGGGAGCAATATGCAGGCGTCTAGGGGGAGTACCCGAGGAACGCAGGAGGGATAGATAGAAATTAAATAAAGGGCCTGTGTGGACATATGAGGTGCAACTGAGTGTGTGAGTGCGTGTCCTACCTTGACCGGGCAGCTAACTTAATCTGAAAAGCTAAAAAAGGTTCTACCTGGAAAGTTAAGAATCTATACCAATCCCGGGTGCAGATGTGGGGAGGACCCCAAGGAAATGCAGGGCTGTGGAAGGAAGGGGTTAATAAACAAGATACATGAGTGTCATAGCCCTGTCCTCACTGCACATGAGTGCGATGAAGATAAAGCCATGCAGACAATAGTGGTGGGAGTGGGGTGAGAGAGATATAGAGAGAGGCGCTCCTGTTAGAGCAAATAAAAGTTGTAGTCAAAAACGCAGGACTCCATTCCCTGGGCGGTGCCTCCTGCCGGGCCCATGCCAGAAATTAAGCAGGGATATACGGGGTCCTAACTGGCCACGACCGGTTTCGTCCTCTCCCAGGACTCGTCAGGTGACGGAAATAAAACATGAGCAGGAACCAGGGCCATCCTAGGCTACGGACTGACAGGGGACCTCGAGGCTACACCAAAGAAGGAGGATGGTGGTCACCCCGGTGCCCACCTGGCAGCCCACCAGAAGCGGTATTCAGAATTATTGTCTAGGGAAAAGAGTAGAGAGGGAGAGAGAGAGAGAGGGGGAGGGCGCGCGTGCGTGCGAGGCATGTGTGTACACTCAGGGTGGTGAACAAGCTAAGTGAGAGGAGAAGATCTGTAAAAGAATAAGCATGGGTTAGGATTAGTGAAAGGGGGTCCAGAAAAACCTGTGGAAGGAGGGGGGGGGGGGGGGGTTGTCTTTATGTGTGAGTGCTTAATGCACAGAGAAGCCTAAAATGTGTGTGTGCCTAGAGAAGGAGAGAGAGCGGAACAGACCAGTAGAGAATAGTAGAGAGAGAGAGACAGAATGTGTGTGTGAGTGTGTGAGAGAGTATGTGTGTGAGCAAAGCCTAAGATTATGTGTGTGTGCTTATGCACAGAAATGAATGTGTGAGCATGGAATGGGAGGGGGAGGAGGGAGAGGGAAGAAAAGAGAAAGTACATTATATCCATGCATACATATACACAGACATGTAGTACAAGCATGCACACACACTATCAGCAGTTCATGCAAACGCGTGGGGTATGAGTATGAGGTGGTAGGCCCAAGTTATTAATAAATGCACCCTATTAAATCAATCAAGCAACCAAACTAGACTAGAAAGAAAAACTCACATATGGCCCCAGAAGATGGAGAAGTGAGGATGAGATGGGAGATCCTAAGATGGATGCTTGCAGCGCGTGGTAGCAGCAGGTGCGTTTATGGGCAAAAAACAAGTGGGCTAATTAACAACAGGTCCGCTAGCACGCATGCGTTCAGAGCATGGTACTGAATATGACACAAAACAAGCTAATAATTCGATAAAAAAACTAGATAAACAATTTATGGATAGCAAAAGCAAGTTAGAAAACTTATTATTGAGGGGTGGGAAATGGTCTTACGGTCACGCAGCTCCGGTCGGCAGTCACAGTCTCAAACGAACACACAGGCTTATTAATACCGGAGTATTAGTGACGGTGAAGAAAAAAGTTTTTGGAGAGAGGACGTCAAGGGGCGGGATCTCCAAATCGCGTCACTAGCCATTGGAGTGTAAGGTCTGTGATTGACGTGGCAAACCGGGACGTGCAGCCAAGTCCGATGTAAACAAACACTGCAAAACTAGCAACGCCGTTCAATAGCAGAAAACGGAGACTTGGAGATGAGAAAAAATTCCAAACCAAGAGGTAGTAGAGTGGTACAATCCTCAGATTGTAGGGAAAAAACGAATTACGTTTTACACAGATGCAGAACCGGTCTGCACTGTTACGTTATGTGAAAAGCAGCTGCCGCAGAAAAACTATCTGCTGCGGTGACGTCACTGAGAGGAAATCCCAAGGAAGCCCCTTCGCGTCTGTGATCTCTACAACAGGGTGTAGGTACAGGCGAAAAAATTATGTTGAGCAGCAATAAGGGACTGGACTACACATTAGTATTAAATAGTGAACCAATATTGTCCCTATTAATATAATAAAATCTAATCCCTTAGAACAAATGGCAAAACCAGAACTTTCCAAGGCAAAATTAGGATTCCAAGATAATCTAAGGATGGCCAAAGTATCTAAAAAACAGTGACAGAAACGTGATAAAAACAGCTCTCAGACTAAGAATCACCATAGAGGTCACGACCAACATAATCCAGAGGCCTAGAGCCAGCCGTCTCACAGAGAAACCACGTCACACAAGCACATCCCTACTCTGGACAGCAACACAACTCAGACCACCAGAGTCCGCAAAGTGGTCGAGGTCACATCCGATATTCCCCAATCATCAATGCAGACCATGGTGCCTAATCCATGCCCTGACAGATGACAGCCGGTAGGCAAGACACCAGGGTCACATCTGATATACCTGATGTCAACAGCCACCCCAGGCAGTCACCCAAGGCCAAAACCCCATGACAAGGCCCAAGACCAAGATCACCGCTGAGGGTGAAACGCCCCGCAGTGAGTCCAAGTGGTCCAGAGATTATGGTATTAGCCAGCGAACAAGCTACTCATCAAGACACCGGCCTAGGCCTCAATGGACAGAACGGTCTAGATTCCTAGAGTAGAGAGTAGGCCTAAATCCATATGTGTGTGAAAAAATGTGGTCCAGTCTATATGGTGATCTCCAGCGTAATCCCTCCAGGAAGATGACCACAAGAGGTGGTGTGTATACACAAAGTAGGCGTCAAGGCGCCACTCCACAGGTAACCTAATGGCATAGCCACAGGTAAAAACAGCTCTGTGGGTAGATGTCACCTGGTCACAACTTCTGTAGTTGTACAGGGATGTGTATTTGGAGAGTACAGGCCGTGGCATACACTTTTTCTTGGTCTCCAGTGTAATCCCTCCAGGAAGATGACCACATAGAGTGGTGTATATACACAAAATAGGCGCGAGGGCGCCACTCCACAGGCAACCTAATGGCACAGCCACAGGTAAAATCACCTCTGTGGGTAGATGTCACCTGGTCACAACCTCTGCAGTTGTACAGGGATGTGTATTGTGAGAATACAGGCCGTAGCATCCACTTCATTCTTCTCCACATGTGGTGAGGGGGGTGACGCGGTGGGGGCTCCATCGTCACGTGTGGGAGTGAGGGAACGTATAAAAGGAACATCCCCAGGTGGCCAACACACGGTGATAGCCCTTAGTACCGGTCCAGGCCTCAGTGTCCGTGGATGTGAATCCAAATAAGGAGAGCAAAAACTAAAAATACTTAGGCTATTAGATGTGAATAAACTCTGAGTAGTGGCTTCCGCATGCTAGGTTGACTTGCTGCTGTTGAGCCATGTCCTCTGACTCTGCCATTGGGCGTCAGGAGGCTCCCGGTGGGTGATTGGCCGAGGAGGCCAGTTGAACCAGGAGCCGAGCGTCATGCAACACAACCTAGGTCCATTCATGGTAGTAAGATAAGGATAGGAGGCTGCTTAAGGGGAATCGGGCTAAAGGCTAGAGGGAAAATATCCAGCTAATCAAAGGCCACCGGCTGTGGCAGGCTGAGTAGGAAGGTCTACCATTCCACGGACAGTCTGATGGGGGCCATTCTGGCTCCATACTAAATCCAAACCCCCTAAGCGGTCCCCCCACTGTGCGAGCTGGTAAGGTCAATTAGTCGAAGCCCCAGCCAACACATCCACGGTCTTCTAGGTGAGAATGTTGTTGTGAATGCAGGGGACATTAGGGACAGTTTGTATTATGGACCCAGGTCTGGAGGAGAAGTCCAGACGCGCGTACGCGATCAATGGAGGTCTTTAAATCCAAAACAAGTGTATTGTATCTTCTCCCAGAAGGTTCCACATCAGATTTATTTGTGTCTAACAGGCGATACCATCCAGATCAGGTAGAGAATGGGGGGTCCCAGTCAGAGCACCTAAGTGTATCCAGGGGAGGCGAACCCTGATAGAGGTGACGATGGCCGGGTACTCAAAAAACCAAACTAAACACAGGGAGGGGGATCACACTCCATGATGTGAGAGAGCCCCAAGTCCCAACTAGCGTGTGGGTGTCCCCACTAAACCTGGTTGCAGGGAGGGACACCAGAGAGACGGAGTTGATAGGCCTGGGGTTGAAGGTAACTGACTAGAGTGCCCACCAGGAGTGGAGCGCCCCAGTGAAGGGGGGCTCGGCTAACCTAGGGGCTTATATAAGTAGGAACCAGGTATTGGAGCCTCAAAACCGTGAGCGAAGTGCTGAACTAAATCGAACCCCTAGATTACTAGTATGAGGCCAGGTTAGGCCAACCATACTAATTTAGGCTAAGCTAACAATACCAGTCTAGATGACGTGAACCGTGTGAAAAAATGCGAAACGGCAGCATCTGAAGGGCTAGGCTAACAAAGCTGAGTTAGGCTAACAATGCTAAGCTAGGCTAAGCTAACAAAAACCGTCCAGATAGGTCAAAAAACGATATAGATCATAACTAATATGCAAATTAGCGAGTTGGGTAAATGCTAACAATGCTAAGCTAGGCTAACAAAAAACCGTCTAAATTGGTCAGAAAAAGAATATAGATCATAACTAACATGCAAAATAGCGAATTGGGTAAAGGCTAACAATGCTAAGCTAGGCTAAGCTAGGTTATGCTAAGCTAACAAAAACGTCTAAATAAGTAAAAAACGTGTGGGTCATGTCAAACCTACCGAATAACGCATCGGGCTAGGCTAACAATGCTAAGCTAAATATGCTAAATGGCGCAAGGCGGACCCAAAATACGACGTTCTAATATATAACCTGGGTTCCTCGTAAAAAAGAGCGCAGGCCCGCCCGGTAGGTCCCTAGTCACACCGCGAGAATCAGGAGAAGCAACGTACATGGCTGTGATGTTTAGTCACATGCGGGTAAATCATATAAAACCAGTACCCTCGCCACATCAACCCAGTGCGCGGCCGGTCTCAACTCCAAAAATATGTCCCAACGGAAGTCTCAGCACATCTAGTTCCGTGTCTCTGACTGGAGATCTGCCATGCACAAATTAGAGGGGCATATCCCCGTGCCCAGCTAGGAAGTGTTGCATGAAAGGGTTGAATCGCTAGTGGAGGGAGACGGTGCGAACAAGTCAGTGGTCCCAATATAACAAGCAAGTAAATTGGTGGCATCCTGATGTGGATTCAGATCACAGCCTTGTATGCTCCGGCGGGTTAGGTTTAATGTCTGAAAATCCCCCGAGCCCAGTAGTTCGGTACTTCGACCCACTTAGGCTCAGGACTGAGGCACACGCTATGCCAATGCTGAGTCATCCACCACATCCGAACAGGGGCTAGGCCCCTCCAGGAACCCCGAGGGGAACCCAGGCCGGGTAACACCTGAAGCGCTCGCCACTCGACACAGGGTGAGTGAGGAGTACTCAGGGGGATAGTAATATATAAACATACAACAAGAAACAATGCATAATATATAAGTATAGGTCGAGCACATGGATGGCCGTCTCCGTATCCACTTGACATGTTCAGGTAGCAGGGTCAATGCGGGAGCATGCTCAGAGTCAGATAGGTCCCTTGTTGTTAGTAGAAGTTAATATCTGGAGGGTCTCTGTCCACCTGGGGGACAAAGTAAACACCATCAGAGTATATAAAAGTCATAAAGTGTTTGAAACCGAGTTATTATTCCAACTATGGTATTGATCCTTAGAGTCCCGATCCCAAAGGGGTCAAGGTACACATCCTCAGATTATAAATAGGTTTGATGTCTGATGATCACCCGAGCCCAGCAGTTTCGTGCTTCGACCCGTTTAGGTGTGAACTCTCACTGGTTGGGGTTAGGACAGGTGACCCAGTGAGGTGGCCCAGTAATCAGAGATAAACCCACTGGGGGGAAGCAACGGTTAAGTTTTAGGCGTAGACTCCCCCAGGTTGGGGTTAGTATAAGTGACAGGGGGGCTATCCCACCCCATTTAAGTCACAGTAGGTAAGCCTTCCGGTTAAGTTTTTTAGGCGTAGACCCTCCCAGGTTGGGGTTAGGATAAGTGACAGGGGGGCTATCTCACCACATTAAGTCACAGCAGGTCAGTCGTCTGGTTAAGTTTTAGGCGTAGACCCTCCCAGGTTGGGGTTAGGATAAGTGACAGGAGGGCTATCCTAGCCCATTAAGTCACAGTAGGTCAGTTTTACGGTTAAGTTTAGGCGTAGACCCTCCCAGGTTGGGGTTAGGATAGGTGACAGGGGGGCTATTCCACCCCATTAAATCACAGTAGGTCAGCCTATGGGATGGTGACGGTTGGGTTGAGGTACGCGGAGGAGGGCAAGAAAGGGAGCAATATGCAGGCGTCTAGGGGGAGTACCCGAGGAACGCAGGAGGGATAGATAGAAATTAAATAAAGGGCCTGTGTGGACATATGAGGTGCAACTGAGTGTGTGAGTGCGTGTCCTACCTTGACCGGGCAGCTAACTTAATCTGAAAAGCTAAAAAAGGTTCTACCTGGAAAGTTAAGAATCTATACCAATCCCGGGTGCAGATGTGGGGAGGACCCCAAGGAAATGCAGGGCTGTGGAAGGAAGGGGTTAATAAACAAGATACATGAGTGTCATAGCCCTGTCCTCACTGCACATGAGTGCGATGAAGATAAAGCCATGCAGACAATAGTGGTGGGAGTGGGGTGAGAGAGATATAGAGAGAGGCGCTCCTGTTAGAGCAAATAAAAGTTGTAGTCAAAAACGCAGGACTCCATTCCCTGGGCGGTGCCTCCTGCCGGGCCCATGCCAGAAATTAAGCAGGGATATACGGGGTCCTAACTGGCCACGACCGGTTTCGTCCTCTCCCAGGACTCGTCAGGTGACGGAAATAAAACATGAGCAGGAACCAGGGCCATCCTAGGCTACGGACTGACAGGGGACCTCGAGGCTACACCAAAGAAGGAGGATGGTGGTCACCCCGGTGCCCACCTGGCAGCCCACCAGAAGCGGTATTCAGAATTATTGTCTAGGGAAAAGAGTAGAGAGGGAGAGAGAGAGAGAGGGGGAGGGCGCGCGTGCGTGCGAGGCATGTGTGTACACTCAGGGTGGTGAACAAGCTAAGTGAGAGGAGAAGATCTGTAAAAGAATAAGCATGGGTTAGGATTAGTGAAAGGGGGTCCAGAAAAACCTGTGGAAGGAGGGGGGGGGGGGGGGGTTGTCTTTATGTGTGAGTGCTTAATGCACAGAGAAGCCTAAAATGTGTGTGTGCCTAGAGAAGGAGAGAGAGCGGAACAGACCAGTAGAGAATAGTAGAGAGAGAGAGACAGAATGTGTGTGTGAGTGTGTGAGAGAGTATGTGTGTGAGCAAAGCCTAAGATTATGTGTGTGTGCTTATGCACAGAAATGAATGTGTGAGCATGGAATGGGAGGGGGAGGAGGGAGAGGGAAGAAAAGAGAAAGTACATTATATCCATGCATACATATACACAGACATGTAGTACAAGCATGCACACACACTATCAGCAGTTCATGCAAACGCGTGGGGTATGAGTATGAGGTGGTAGGCCCAAGTTATTAATAAATGCACCCTATTAAATCAATCAAGCAACCAAACTAGACTAGAAAGAAAAACTCACATATGGCCCCAGAAGATGGAGAAGTGAGGATGAGATGGGAGATCCTAAGATGGATGCTTGCAGCGCGTGGTAGCAGCAGGTGCGTTTATGGGCAAAAAACAAGTGGGCTAATTAACAACAGGTCCGCTAGCACGCATGCGTTCAGAGCATGGTACTGAATATGACACAAAACAAGCTAATAATTCGATAAAAAAACTAGATAAACAATTTATGGATAGCAAAAGCAAGTTAGAAAACTTATTATTGAGGGGTGGGAAATGGTCTTACGGTCACGCAGCTCCGGTCGGCAGTCACAGTCTCAAACGAACACACAGGCTTATTAATACCGGAGTATTAGTGACGGTGAAGAAAAAAGTTTTTGGAGAGAGGACGTCAAGGGGCGGGATCTCCAAATCGCGTCACTAGCCATTGGAGTGTAAGGTCTGTGATTGACGTGGCAAACCGGGACGTGCAGCCAAGTCCGATGTAAACAAACACTGCAAAACTAGCAACGCCGTTCAATAGCAGAAAACGGAGACTTGGAGATGAGAAAAAATTCCAAACCAAGAGGTAGTAGAGTGGTACAATCCTCAGATTGTAGGGAAAAAACGAATTACGTTTTACACAGATGCAGAACCGGTCTGCACTGTTACGTTATGTGAAAAGCAGCTGCCGCAGAAAAACTATCTGCTGCGGTGACGTCACTGAGAGGAAATCCCAAGGAAGCCCCTTCGCGTCTGTGATCTCTACAACAGGGTGTAGGTACAGGCGAAAAAATTATGTTGAGCAGCAATAAGGGACTGGACTACACATTAGTATTAAATAGTGAACCAATATTGTCCCTATTAATATAATAAAATCTAATCCCTTAGAACAAATGGCAAAACCAGAACTTTCCAAGGCAAAATTAGGATTCCAAGATAATCTAAGGATGGCCAAAGTATCTAAAAAACAGTGACAGAAACGTGATAAAAACAGCTCTCAGACTAAGAATCACCATAGAGGTCACGACCAACATAATCCAGAGGCCTAGAGCCAGCCGTCTCACAGAGAAACCACGTCACACAAGCACATCCCTACTCTGGACAGCAACACAACTCAGACCACCAGAGTCCGCAAAGTGGTCGAGGTCACATCCGATATTCCCCAATCATCAATGCAGACCATGGTGCCTAATCCATGCCCTGACAGATGACAGCCGGTAGGCAAGACACCAGGGTCACATCTGATATACCTGATGTCAACAGCCACCCCAGGCAGTCACCCAAGGCCAAAACCCCATGACAAGGCCCAAGACCAAGATCACCGCTGAGGGTGAAACGCCCCGCAGTGAGTCCAAGTGGTCCAGAGATTATGGTATTAGCCAGCGAACAAGCTACTCATCAAGACACCGGCCTAGGCCTCAATGGACAGAACGGTCTAGATTCCTAGAGTAGAGAGTAGGCCTAAATCCATATGTGTGTGAAAAAATGTGGTCCAGTCTATATGGTGATCTCCAGCGTAATCCCTCCAGGAAGATGACCACAAGAGGTGGTGTGTATACACAAAGTAGGCGTCAAGGCGCCACTCCACAGGTAACCTAATGGCATAGCCACAGGTAAAAACAGCTCTGTGGGTAGATGTCACCTGGTCACAACTTCTGTAGTTGTACAGGGATGTGTATTTGGAGAGTACAGGCCGTGGCATACACTTTTTCTTGGTCTCCAGTGTAATCCCTCCAGGAAGATGACCACATAGAGTGGTGTATATACACAAAATAGGCGCGAGGGCGCCACTCCACAGGCAACCTAATGGCACAGCCACAGGTAAAATCACCTCTGTGGGTAGATGTCACCTGGTCACAACCTCTGCAGTTGTACAGGGATGTGTATTGTGAGAATACAGGCCGTAGCATCCACTTCATTCTTCTCCACATGTGGTGAGGGGGGTGACGCGGTGGGGGCTCCATCGTCACGTGTGGGAGTGAGGGAACGTATAAAAGGAACATCCCCAGGTGGCCAACACACGGTGATAGCCCTTAGTACCGGTCCAGGCCTCAGTGTCCGTGGATGTGAATCCAAATAAGGAGAGCAAAAACTAAAAATACTTAGGCTATTAGATGTGAATAAACTCTGAGTAGTGGCTTCCGCATGCTAGGTTGACTTGCTGCTGTTGAGCCATGTCCTCTGACTCTGCCATTGGGCGTCAGGAGGCTCCCGGTGGGTGATTGGCCGAGGAGGCCAGTTGAACCAGGAGCCGAGCGTCATGCAACACAACCTAGGTCCATTCATGGTAGTAAGATAAGGATAGGAGGCTGCTTAAGGGGAATCGGGCTAAAGGCTAGAGGGAAAATATCCAGCTAATCAAAGGCCACCGGCTGTGGCAGGCTGAGTAGGAAGGTCTACCATTCCACGGACAGTCTGATGGGGGCCATTCTGGCTCCATACTAAATCCAAACCCCCTAAGCGGTCCCCCCACTGTGCGAGCTGGTAAGGTCAATTAGTCGAAGCCCCAGCCAACACATCCACGGTCTTCTAGGTGAGAATGTTGTTGTGAATGCAGGGGACATTAGGGACAGTTTGTATTATGGACCCAGGTCTGGAGGAGAAGTCCAGACGCGCGTACGCGATCAATGGAGGTCTTTAAATCCAAAACAAGTGTATTGTATCTTCTCCCAGAAGGTTCCACATCAGATTTATTTGTGTCTAACAGGCGATACCATCCAGATCAGGTAGAGAATGGGGGGTCCCAGTCAGAGCACCTAAGTGTATCCAGGGGAGGCGAACCCTGATAGAGGTGACGATGGCCGGGTACTCAAAAAACCAAACTAAACACAGGGAGGGGGATCACACTCCATGATGTGAGAGAGCCCCAAGTCCCAACTAGCGTGTGGGTGTCCCCACTAAACCTGGTTGCAGGGAGGGACACCAGAGAGACGGAGTTGATAGGCCTGGGGTTGAAGGTAACTGACTAGAGTGCCCACCAGGAGTGGAGCGCCCCAGTGAAGGGGGGCTCGGCTAACCTAGGGGCTTATATAAGTAGGAACCAGGTATTGGAGCCTCAAAACCGTGAGCGAAGTGCTGAACTAAATCGAACCCCTAGATTACTAGTATGAGGCCAGGTTAGGCCAACCATACTAATTTAGGCTAAGCTAACAATACCAGTCTAGATGACGTGAACCGTGTGAAAAAATGCGAAACGGCAGCATCTGAAGGGCTAGGCTAACAAAGCTGAGTTAGGCTAACAATGCTAAGCTAGGCTAAGCTAACAAAAACCGTCCAGATAGGTCAAAAAACGATATAGATCATAACTAATATGCAAATTAGCGAGTTGGGTAAATGCTAACAATGCTAAGCTAGGCTAACAAAAAACCGTCTAAATTGGTCAGAAAAAGAATATAGATCATAACTAACATGCAAAATAGCGAATTGGGTAAAGGCTAACAATGCTAAGCTAGGCTAAGCTAGGTTATGCTAAGCTAACAAAAACGTCTAAATAAGTAAAAAACGTGTGGGTCATGTCAAACCTACCGAATAACGCATCGGGCTAGGCTAACAATGCTAAGCTAAATATGCTAAATGGCGCAAGGCGGACCCAAAATACGACGTTCTAATATATAACCTGGGTTCCTCGTAAAAAAGAGCGCAGGCCCGCCCGGTAGGTCCCTAGTCACACCGCGAGAATCAGGAGAAGCAACGTACATGGCTGTGATGTTTAGTCACATGCGGGTAAATCATATAAAACCAGTACCCTCGCCACATCAACCCAGTGCGCGGCCGGTCTCAACTCCAAAAATATGTCCCAACGGAAGTCTCAGCACATCTAGTTCCGTGTCTCTGACTGGAGATCTGCCATGCACAAATTAGAGGGGCATATCCCCGTGCCCAGCTAGGAAGTGTTGCATGAAAGGGTTGAATCGCTAGTGGAGGGAGACGGTGCGAACAAGTCAGTGGTCCCAATATAACAAGCAAGTAAATTGGTGGCATCCTGATGTGGATTCAGATCACAGCCTTGTATGCTCCGGCGGGTTAGGTTTAATGTCTGAAAATCCCCCGAGCCCAGTAGTTCGGTACTTCGACCCACTTAGGCTCAGGACTGAGGCACACGCTATGCCAATGCTGAGTCATCCACCACATCCGAACAGGGGCTAGGCCCCTCCAGGAACCCCGAGGGGAACCCAGGCCGGGTAACACCTGAAGCGCTCGCCACTCGACACAGGGTGAGTGAGGAGTACTCAGGGGGATAGTAATATATAAACATACAACAAGAAACAATGCATAATATATAAGTATAGGTCGAGCACATGGATGGCCGTCTCCGTATCCACTTGACATGTTCAGGTAGCAGGGTCAATGCGGGAGCATGCTCAGAGTCAGATAGGTCCCTTGTTGTTAGTAGAAGTTAATATCTGGAGGGTCTCTGTCCACCTGGGGGACAAAGTAAACACCATCAGAGTATATAAAAGTCATAAAGTGTTTGAAACCGAGTTATTATTCCAACTATGGTATTGATCCTTAGAGTCCCGATCCCAAAGGGGTCAAGGTACACATCCTCAGATTATAAATAGGTTTGATGTCTGATGATCACCCGAGCCCAGCAGTTTCGTGCTTCGACCCGTTTAGGTGTGAACTCTCACTGGTTGGGGTTAGGACAGGTGACCCAGTGAGGTGGCCCAGTAATCAGAGATAAACCCACTGGGGGGAAGCAACGGTTAAGTTTTAGGCGTAGACTCCCCCAGGTTGGGGTTAGTATAAGTGACAGGGGGGCTATCCCACCCCATTTAAGTCACAGTAGGTAAGCCTTCCGGTTAAGTTTTTTAGGCGTAGACCCTCCCAGGTTGGGGTTAGGATAAGTGACAGGGGGGCTATCTCACCACATTAAGTCACAGCAGGTCAGTCGTCTGGTTAAGTTTTAGGCGTAGACCCTCCCAGGTTGGGGTTAGGATAAGTGACAGGAGGGCTATCCTAGCCCATTAAGTCACAGTAGGTCAGTTTTACGGTTAAGTTTAGGCGTAGACCCTCCCAGGTTGGGGTTAGGATAGGTGACAGGGGGGCTATTCCACCCCATTAAATCACAGTAGGTCAGCCTATGGGATGGTGACGGTTGGGTTGAGGTACGCGGAGGAGGGCAAGAAAGGGAGCAATATGCAGGCGTCTAGGGGGAGTACCCGAGGAACGCAGGAGGGATAGATAGAAATTAAATAAAGGGCCTGTGTGGACATATGAGGTGCAACTGAGTGTGTGAGTGCGTGTCCTACCTTGACCGGGCAGCTAACTTAATCTGAAAAGCTAAAAAAGGTTCTACCTGGAAAGTTAAGAATCTATACCAATCCCGGGTGCAGATGTGGGGAGGACCCCAAGGAAATGCAGGGCTGTGGAAGGAAGGGGTTAATAAACAAGATACATGAGTGTCATAGCCCTGTCCTCACTGCACATGAGTGCGATGAAGATAAAGCCATGCAGACAATAGTGGTGGGAGTGGGGTGAGAGAGATATAGAGAGAGGCGCTCCTGTTAGAGCAAATAAAAGTTGTAGTCAAAAACGCAGGACTCCATTCCCTGGGCGGTGCCTCCTGCCGGGCCCATGCCAGAAATTAAGCAGGGATATACGGGGTCCTAACTGGCCACGACCGGTTTCGTCCTCTCCCAGGACTCGTCAGGTGACGGAAATAAAACATGAGCAGGAACCAGGGCCATCCTAGGCTACGGACTGACAGGGGACCTCGAGGCTACACCAAAGAAGGAGGATGGTGGTCACCCCGGTGCCCACCTGGCAGCCCACCAGAAGCGGTATTCAGAATTATTGTCTAGGGAAAAGAGTAGAGAGGGAGAGAGAGAGAGAGGGGGAGGGCGCGCGTGCGTGCGAGGCATGTGTGTACACTCAGGGTGGTGAACAAGCTAAGTGAGAGGAGAAGATCTGTAAAAGAATAAGCATGGGTTAGGATTAGTGAAAGGGGGTCCAGAAAAACCTGTGGAAGGAGGGGGGGGGGGGGGGGTTGTCTTTATGTGTGAGTGCTTAATGCACAGAGAAGCCTAAAATGTGTGTGTGCCTAGAGAAGGAGAGAGAGCGGAACAGACCAGTAGAGAATAGTAGAGAGAGAGAGACAGAATGTGTGTGTGAGTGTGTGAGAGAGTATGTGTGTGAGCAAAGCCTAAGATTATGTGTGTGTGCTTATGCACAGAAATGAATGTGTGAGCATGGAATGGGAGGGGGAGGAGGGAGAGGGAAGAAAAGAGAAAGTACATTATATCCATGCATACATATACACAGACATGTAGTACAAGCATGCACACACACTATCAGCAGTTCATGCAAACGCGTGGGGTATGAGTATGAGGTGGTAGGCCCAAGTTATTAATAAATGCACCCTATTAAATCAATCAAGCAACCAAACTAGACTAGAAAGAAAAACTCACATATGGCCCCAGAAGATGGAGAAGTGAGGATGAGATGGGAGATCCTAAGATGGATGCTTGCAGCGCGTGGTAGCAGCAGGTGCGTTTATGGGCAAAAAACAAGTGGGCTAATTAACAACAGGTCCGCTAGCACGCATGCGTTCAGAGCATGGTACTGAATATGACACAAAACAAGCTAATAATTCGATAAAAAAACTAGATAAACAATTTATGGATAGCAAAAGCAAGTTAGAAAACTTATTATTGAGGGGTGGGAAATGGTCTTACGGTCACGCAGCTCCGGTCGGCAGTCACAGTCTCAAACGAACACACAGGCTTATTAATACCGGAGTATTAGTGACGGTGAAGAAAAAAGTTTTTGGAGAGAGGACGTCAAGGGGCGGGATCTCCAAATCGCGTCACTAGCCATTGGAGTGTAAGGTCTGTGATTGACGTGGCAAACCGGGACGTGCAGCCAAGTCCGATGTAAACAAACACTGCAAAACTAGCAACGCCGTTCAATAGCAGAAAACGGAGACTTGGAGATGAGAAAAAATTCCAAACCAAGAGGTAGTAGAGTGGTACAATCCTCAGATTGTAGGGAAAAAACGAATTACGTTTTACACAGATGCAGAACCGGTCTGCACTGTTACGTTATGTGAAAAGCAGCTGCCGCAGAAAAACTATCTGCTGCGGTGACGTCACTGAGAGGAAATCCCAAGGAAGCCCCTTCGCGTCTGTGATCTCTACAACAGGGTGTAGGTACAGGCGAAAAAATTATGTTGAGCAGCAATAAGGGACTGGACTACACATTAGTATTAAATAGTGAACCAATATTGTCCCTATTAATATAATAAAATCTAATCCCTTAGAACAAATGGCAAAACCAGAACTTTCCAAGGCAAAGTTAGGATTCCAAGATAATCTAAGGATGGCCAAAGTATCTAAAAAACAGTGACAGAAACGTGATAAAAACAGCTCTCAGACTAAGAATCACCATAGAGGTCACGACCAACATAATCCAGAGGCCTAGAGCCAGCCGTCTCACAGAGAAACCACGTCACACAAGCACATCCCTACTCTGGACAGCAACACAACTCAGACCACCAGAGTCCGCAAAGTGGTCGAGGTCACATCCGATATTCCCCAATCATCAATGCAGACCATGGTGCCTAATCCATGCCCTGACAGATGACAGCCGGTAGGCAAGACACCAGGGTCACATCTGATATACCTGATGTCAACAGCCACCCCAGGCAGTCACCCAAGGCCAAAACCCCATGACAAGGCCCAAGACCAAGATCACCGCTGAGGGTGAAACGCCCCGCAGTGAGTCCAAGTGGTCCAGAGATTATGGTATTAGCCAGCGAACAAGCTACTCATCAAGACACCGGCCTAGGCCTCAATGGACAGAACGGTCTAGATTCCTAGAGTAGAGAGTAGGCCTAAATCCATATGTGTGTGAAAAAATGTGGTCCAGTCTATATGGTGATCTCCAGCGTAATCCCTCCAGGAAGATGACCACAAGAGGTGGTGTGTATACACAAAGTAGGCGTCAAGGCGCCACTCCACAGGTAACCTAATGGCATAGCCACAGGTAAAAACAGCTCTGTGGGTAGATGTCACCTGGTCACAACTTCTGTAGTTGTACAGGGATGTGTATTTGGAGAGTACAGGCCGTGGCATACACTTTTTCTTGGTCTCCAGTGTAATCCCTCCAGGAAGATGACCACATAGAGTGGTGTATATACACAAAATAGGCGCGAGGGCGCCACTCCACAGGCAACCTAATGGCACAGCCACAGGTAAAATCACCTCTGTGGGTAGATGTCACCTGGTCACAACCTCTGCAGTTGTACAGGGATGTGTATTGTGAGAATACAGGCCGTAGCATCCACTTCATTCTTCTCCACATGTGGTGAGGGGGGTGACGCGGTGGGGGCTCCATCGTCACGTGTGGGAGTGAGGGAACGTATAAAAGGAACATCCCCAGGTGGCCAACACACGGTGATAGCCCTTAGTACCGGTCCAGGCCTCAGTGTCCGTGGATGTGAATCCAAATAAGGAGAGCAAAAACTAAAAATACTTAGGCTATTAGATGTGAATAAACTCTGAGTAGTGGCTTCCGCATGCTAGGTTGACTTGCTGCTGTTGAGCCATGTCCTCTGACTCTGCCATTGGGCGTCAGGAGGCTCCCGGTGGGTGATTGGCCGAGGAGGCCAGTTGAACCAGGAGCCGAGCGTCATGCAACACAACCTAGGTCCATTCATGGTAGTAAGATAAGGATAGGAGGCTGCTTAAGGGGAATCGGGCTAAAGGCTAGAGGGAAAATATCCAGCTAATCAAAGGCCACCGGCTGTGGCAGGCTGAGTAGGAAGGTCTACCATTCCACGGACAGTCTGATGGGGGCCATTCTGGCTCCATACTAAATCCAAACCCCCTAAGCGGTCCCCCCACTGTGCGAGCTGGTAAGGTCAATTAGTCGAAGCCCCAGCCAACACATCCACGGTCTTCTAGGTGAGAATGTTGTTGTGAATGCAGGGGACATTAGGGACAGTTTGTATTATGGACCCAGGTCTGGAGGAGAAGTCCAGACGCGCGTACGCGATCAATGGAGGTCTTTAAATCCAAAACAAGTGTATTGTATCTTCTCCCAGAAGGTTCCACATCAGATTTATTTGTGTCTAACAGGCGATACCATCCAGATCAGGTAGAGAATGGGGGGTCCCAGTCAGAGCACCTAAGTGTATCCAGGGGAGGCGAACCCTGATAGAGGTGACGATGGCCGGGTACTCAAAAAACCAAACTAAACACAGGGAGGGGGATCACACTCCATGATGTGAGAGAGCCCCAAGTCCCAACTAGCGTGTGGGTGTCCCCACTAAACCTGGTTGCAGGGAGGGACACCAGAGAGACGGAGTTGATAGGCCTGGGGTTGAAGGTAACTGACTAGAGTGCCCACCAGGAGTGGAGCGCCCCAGTGAAGGGGGGCTCGGCTAACCTAGGGGCTTATATAAGTAGGAACCAGGTATTGGAGCCTCAAAACCGTGAGCGAAGTGCTGAACTAAATCGAACCCCTAGATTACTAGTATGAGGCCAGGTTAGGCCAACCATACTAATTTAGGCTAAGCTAACAATACCAGTCTAGATGACGTGAACCGTGTGAAAAAATGCGAAACGGCAGCATCTGAAGGGCTAGGCTAACAAAGCTGAGTTAGGCTAACAATGCTAAGCTAGGCTAAGCTAACAAAAACCGTCCAGATAGGTCAAAAAACGATATAGATCATAACTAATATGCAAATTAGCGAGTTGGGTAAATGCTAACAATGCTAAGCTAGGCTAACAAAAAACCGTCTAAATTGGTCAGAAAAAGAATATAGATCATAACTAACATGCAAAATAGCGAATTGGGTAAAGGCTAACAATGCTAAGATAGGCTAAGCTAGGTTATGCTAAGCTAACAAAAACGTCTAAATAAGTAAAAAACGTGTGGGTCATGTCAAACCTACCGAATAACGCATCGGGCTAGGCTAACAATGCTAAGCTAAATATGCTAAATGGCGCAAGGCGGACCCAAAATACGACGTTCTAATATATAACCTGGGTTCCTCGTAAAAAAGAGCGCAGGCCCGCCCGGTAGGTCCCTAGTCACACCGCGAGAATCAGGAGAAGCAACGTACATGGCTGTGATGTTTAGTCACATGCGGGTAAATCATATAAAACCAGTACCCTCGCCACATCAACCCAGTGCGCGGCCGGTCTCAACTCCAAAAATATGTCCCAACGGAAGTCTCAGCACATCTAGTTCCGTGTCTCTGACTGGAGATCTGCCATGCACAAATTAGAGGGGCATATCCCCGTGCCCAGCTAGGAAGTGTTGCATGAAAGGGTTGAATCGCTAGTGGAGGGAGACGGTGCGAACAAGTCAGTGGTCCCAATATAACAAGCAAGTAAATTGGTGGCATCCTGATGTGGATTCAGATCACAGCCTTGTATGCTCCGGCGGGTTAGGTTTAATGTCTGAAAATCCCCCGAGCCCAGTAGTTCGGTACTTCGACCCACTTAGGCTCAGGACTGAGGCACACGCTATGCCAATGCTGAGTCATCCACCACATCCGAACAGGGGCTAGGCCCCTCCAGGAACCCCGAGGGGAACCCAGGCCGGGTAACACCTGAAGCGCTCGCCACTCGACACAGGGTGAGTGAGGAGTACTCAGGGGGATAGTAATATATAAACATACAACAAGAAACAATGCATAATATATAAGTATAGGTCGAGCACATGGATGGCCGTCTCCGTATCCACTTGACATGTTCAGGTAGCAGGGTCAATGCGGGAGCATGCTCAGAGTCAGATAGGTCCCTTGTTGTTAGTAGAAGTTAATATCTGGAGGGTCTCTGTCCACCTGGGGGACAAAGTAAACACCATCAGAGTATATAAAAGTCATAAAGTGTTTGAAACCGAGTTATTATTCCAACTATGGTATTGATCCTTAGAGTCCCGATCCCAAAGGGGTCAAGGTACACATCCTCAGATTATAAATAGGTTTGATGTCTGATGATCACCCGAGCCCAGCAGTTTCGTGCTTCGACCCGTTTAGGTGTGAACTCTCACTGGTTGGGGTTAGGACAGGTGACCCAGTGAGGTGGCCCAGTAATCAGAGATAAACCCACTGGGGGGAAGCAACGGTTAAGTTTTAGGCGTAGACTCCCCCAGGTTGGGGTTAGTATAAGTGACAGGGGGGCTATCCCACCCCATTTAAGTCACAGTAGGTAAGCCTTCCGGTTAAGTTTTTTAGGCGTAGACCCTCCCAGGTTGGGGTTAGGATAAGTGACAGGGGGGCTATCTCACCACATTAAGTCACAGCAGGTCAGTCGTCTGGTTAAGTTTTAGGCGTAGACCCTCCCAGGTTGGGGTTAGGATAAGTGACAGGAGGGCTATCCTAGCCCATTAAGTCACAGTAGGTCAGTTTTACGGTTAAGTTTAGGCGTAGACCCTCCCAGGTTGGGGTTAGGATAGGTGACAGGGGGGCTATTCCACCCCATTAAATCACAGTAGGTCAGCCTATGGGATGGTGACGGTTGGGTTGAGGTACGCGGAGGAGGGCAAGAAAGGGAGCAATATGCAGGCGTCTAGGGGGAGTACCCGAGGAACGCAGGAGGGATAGATAGAAATTAAATAAAGGGCCTGTGTGGACATATGAGGTGCAACTGAGTGTGTGAGTGCGTGTCCTACCTTGACCGGGCAGCTAACTTAATCTGAAAAGCTAAAAAAGGTTCTACCTGGAAAGTTAAGAATCTATACCAATCCCGGGTGCAGATGTGGGGAGGACCCCAAGGAAATGCAGGGCTGTGGAAGGAAGGGGTTAATAAACAAGATACATGAGTGTCATAGCCCTGTCCTCACTGCACATGAGTGCGATGAAGATAAAGCCATGCAGACAATAGTGGTGGGAGTGGGGTGAGAGAGATATAGAGAGAGGCGCTCCTGTTAGAGCAAATAAAAGTTGTAGTCAAAAACGCAGGACTCCATTCCCTGGGCGGTGCCTCCTGCCGGGCCCATGCCAGAAATTAAGCAGGGATATACGGGGTCCTAACTGGCCACGACCGGTTTCGTCCTCTCCCAGGACTCGTCAGGTGACGGAAATAAAACATGAGCAGGAACCAGGGCCATCCTAGGCTACGGACTGACAGGGGACCTCGAGGCTACACCAAAGAAGGAGGATGGTGGTCACCCCGGTGCCCACCTGGCAGCCCACCAGAAGCGGTATTCAGAATTATTGTCTAGGGAAAAGAGTAGAGAGGGAGAGAGAGAGAGAGGGGGAGGGCGCGCGTGCGTGCGAGGCATGTGTGTACACTCAGGGTGGTGAACAAGCTAAGTGAGAGGAGAAGATCTGTAAAAGAATAAGCATGGGTTAGGATTAGTGAAAGGGGGTCCAGAAAAACCTGTGGAAGGAGGGGGGGGGGGGGGGGTTGTCTTTATGTGTGAGTGCTTAATGCACAGAGAAGCCTAAAATGTGTGTGTGCCTAGAGAAGGAGAGAGAGCGGAACAGACCAGTAGAGAATAGTAGAGAGAGAGAGACAGAATGTGTGTGTGAGTGTGTGAGAGAGTATGTGTGTGAGCAAAGCCTAAGATTATGTGTGTGTGCTTATGCACAGAAATGAATGTGTGAGCATGGAATGGGAGGGGGAGGAGGGAGAGGGAAGAAAAGAGAAAGTACATTATATCCATGCATACATATACACAGACATGTAGTACAAGCATGCACACACACTATCAGCAGTTCATGCAAACGCGTGGGGTATGAGTATGAGGTGGTAGGCCCAAGTTATTAATAAATGCACCCTATTAAATCAATCAAGCAACCAAACTAGACTAGAAAGAAAAACTCACATATGGCCCCAGAAGATGGAGAAGTGAGGATGAGATGGGAGATCCTAAGATGGATGCTTGCAGCGCGTGGTAGCAGCAGGTGCGTTTATGGGCAAAAAACAAGTGGGCTAATTAACAACAGGTCCGCTAGCACGCATGCGTTCAGAGCATGGTACTGAATATGACACAAAACAAGCTAATAATTCGATAAAAAAACTAGATAAACAATTTATGGATAGCAAAAGCAAGTTAGAAAACTTATTATTGAGGGGTGGGAAATGGTCTTACGGTCACGCAGCTCCGGTCGGCAGTCACAGTCTCAAACGAACACACAGGCTTATTAATACCGGAGTATTAGTGACGGTGAAGAAAAAAGTTTTTGGAGAGAGGACGTCAAGGGGCGGGATCTCCAAATCGCGTCACTAGCCATTGGAGTGTAAGGTCTGTGATTGACGTGGCAAACCGGGACGTGCAGCCAAGTCCGATGTAAACAAACACTGCAAAACTAGCAACGCCGTTCAATAGCAGAAAACGGAGACTTGGAGATGAGAAAAAATTCCAAACCAAGAGGTAGTAGAGTGGTACAATCCTCAGATTGTAGGGAAAAAACGAATTACGTTTTACACAGATGCAGAACCGGTCTGCACTGTTACGTTATGTGAAAAGCAGCTGCCGCAGAAAAACTATCTGCTGCGGTGACGTCACTGAGAGGAAATCCCAAGGAAGCCCCTTCGCGTCTGTGATCTCTACAACAGGGTGTAGGTACAGGCGAAAAAATTATGTTGAGCAGCAATAAGGGACTGGACTACACATTAGTATTAAATAGTGAACCAATATTGTCCCTATTAATATAATAAAATCTAATCCCTTAGAACAAATGGCAAAACCAGAACTTTCCAAGGCAAAATTAGGATTCCAAGATAATCTAAGGATGGCCAAAGTATCTAAAAAACAGTGACAGAAACGTGATAAAAACAGCTCTCAGACTAAGAATCACCATAGAGGTCACGACCAACATAATCCAGAGGCCTAGAGCCAGCCGTCTCACAGAGAAACCACGTCACACAAGCACATCCCTACTCTGGACAGCAACACAACTCAGACCACCAGAGTCCGCAAAGTGGTCGAGGTCACATCCGATATTCCCCAATCATCAATGCAGACCATGGTGCCTAATCCATGCCCTGACAGATGACAGCCGGTAGGCAAGACACCAGGGTCACATCTGATATACCTGATGTCAACAGCCACCCCAGGCAGTCACCCAAGGCCAAAACCCCATGACAAGGCCCAAGACCAAGATCACCGCTGAGGGTGAAACGCCCCGCAGTGAGTCCAAGTGGTCCAGAGATTATGGTATTAGCCAGCGAACAAGCTACTCATCAAGACACCGGCCTAGGCCTCAATGGACAGAACGGTCTAGATTCCTAGAGTAGAGAGTAGGCCTAAATCCATATGTGTGTGAAAAAATGTGGTCCAGTCTATATGGTGATCTCCAGCGTAATCCCTCCAGGAAGATGACCACAAGAGGTGGTGTGTATACACAAAGTAGGCGTCAAGGCGCCACTCCACAGGTAACCTAATGGCATAGCCACAGGTAAAAACAGCTCTGTGGGTAGATGTCACCTGGTCACAACTTCTGTAGTTGTACAGGGATGTGTATTTGGAGAGTACAGGCCGTGGCATACACTTTTTCTTGGTCTCCAGTGTAATCCCTCCAGGAAGATGACCACATAGAGTGGTGTATATACACAAAATAGGCGCGAGGGCGCCACTCCACAGGCAACCTAATGGCACAGCCACAGGTAAAATCACCTCTGTGGGTAGATGTCACCTGGTCACAACCTCTGCAGTTGTACAGGGATGTGTATTGTGAGAATACAGGCCGTAGCATCCACTTCATTCTTCTCCACATGTGGTGAGGGGGGTGACGCGGTGGGGGCTCCATCGTCACGTGTGGGAGTGAGGGAACGTATAAAAGGAACATCCCCAGGTGGCCAACACACGGTGATAGCCCTTAGTACCGGTCCAGGCCTCAGTGTCCGTGGATGTGAATCCAAATAAGGAGAGCAAAAACTAAAAATACTTAGGCTATTAGATGTGAATAAACTCTGAGTAGTGGCTTCCGCATGCTAGGTTGACTTGCTGCTGTTGAGCCATGTCCTCTGACTCTGCCATTGGGCGTCAGGAGGCTCCCGGTGGGTGATTGGCCGAGGAGGCCAGTTGAACCAGGAGCCGAGCGTCATGCAACACAACCTAGGTCCATTCATGGTAGTAAGATAAGGATAGGAGGCTGCTTAAGGGGAATCGGGCTAAAGGCTAGAGGGAAAATATCCAGCTAATCAAAGGCCACCGGCTGTGGCAGGCTGAGTAGGAAGGTCTACCATTCCACGGACAGTCTGATGGGGGCCATTCTGGCTCCATACTAAATCCAAACCCCCTAAGCGGTCCCCCCACTGTGCGAGCTGGTAAGGTCAATTAGTCGAAGCCCCAGCCAACACATCCACGGTCTTCTAGGTGAGAATGTTGTTGTGAATGCAGGGGACATTAGGGACAGTTTGTATTATGGACCCAGGTCTGGAGGAGAAGTCCAGACGCGCGTACGCGATCAATGGAGGTCTTTAAATCCAAAACAAGTGTATTGTATCTTCTCCCAGAAGGTTCCACATCAGATTTATTTGTGTCTAACAGGCGATACCATCCAGATCAGGTAGAGAATGGGGGGTCCCAGTCAGAGCACCTAAGTGTATCCAGGGGAGGCGAACCCTGATAGAGGTGACGATGGCCGGGTACTCAAAAAACCAAACTAAACACAGGGAGGGGGATCACACTCCATGATGTGAGAGAGCCCCAAGTCCCAACTAGCGTGTGGGTGTCCCCACTAAACCTGGTTGCAGGGAGGGACACCAGAGAGACGGAGTTGATAGGCCTGGGGTTGAAGGTAACTGACTAGAGTGCCCACCAGGAGTGGAGCGCCCCAGTGAAGGGGGGCTCGGCTAACCTAGGGGCTTATATAAGTAGGAACCAGGTATTGGAGCCTCAAAACCGTGAGCGAAGTGCTGAACTAAATCGAACCCCTAGATTACTAGTATGAGGCCAGGTTAGGCCAACCATACTAATTTAGGCTAAGCTAACAATACCAGTCTAGATGACGTGAACCGTGTGAAAAAATGCGAAACGGCAGCATCTGAAGGGCTAGGCTAACAAAGCTGAGTTAGGCTAACAATGCTAAGCTAGGCTAAGCTAACAAAAACCGTCCAGATAGGTCAAAAAACGATATAGATCATAACTAATATGCAAATTAGCGAGTTGGGTAAATGCTAACAATGCTAAGCTAGGCTAACAAAAAACCGTCTAAATTGGTCAGAAAAAGAATATAGATCATAACTAACATGCAAAATAGCGAATTGGGTAAAGGCTAACAATGCTAAGCTAGGCTAAGCTAGGTTATGCTAAGCTAACAAAAACGTCTAAATAAGTAAAAAACGTGTGGGTCATGTCAAACCTACCGAATAACGCATCGGGCTAGGCTAACAATGCTAAGCTAAATATGCTAAATGGCGCAAGGCGGACCCAAAATACGACGTTCTAATATATAACCTGGGTTCCTCGTAAAAAAGAGCGCAGGCCCGCCCGGTAGGTCCCTAGTCACACCGCGAGAATCAGGAGAAGCAACGTACATGGCTGTGATGTTTAGTCACATGCGGGTAAATCATATAAAACCAGTACCCTCGCCACATCAACCCAGTGCGCGGCCGGTCTCAACTCCAAAAATATGTCCCAACGGAAGTCTCAGCACATCTAGTTCCGTGTCTCTGACTGGAGATCTGCCATGCACAAATTAGAGGGGCATATCCCCGTGCCCAGCTAGGAAGTGTTGCATGAAAGGGTTGAATCGCTAGTGGAGGGAGACGGTGCGAACAAGTCAGTGGTCCCAATATAACAAGCAAGTAAATTGGTGGCATCCTGATGTGGATTCAGATCACAGCCTTGTATGCTCCGGCGGGTTAGGTTTAATGTCTGAAAATCCCCCGAGCCCAGTAGTTCGGTACTTCGACCCACTTAGGCTCAGGACTGAGGCACACGCTATGCCAATGCTGAGTCATCCACCACATCCGAACAGGGGCTAGGCCCCTCCAGGAACCCCGAGGGGAACCCAGGCCGGGTAACACCTGAAGCGCTCGCCACTCGACACAGGGTGAGTGAGGAGTACTCAGGGGGATAGTAATATATAAACATACAACAAGAAACAATGCATAATATATAAGTATAGGTCGAGCACATGGATGGCCGTCTCCGTATCCACTTGACATGTTCAGGTAGCAGGGTCAATGCGGGAGCATGCTCAGAGTCAGATAGGTCCCTTGTTGTTAGTAGAAGTTAATATCTGGAGGGTCTCTGTCCACCTGGGGGACAAAGTAAACACCATCAGAGTATATAAAAGTCATAAAGTGTTTGAAACCGAGTTATTATTCCAACTATGGTATTGATCCTTAGAGTCCCGATCCCAAAGGGGTCAAGGTACACATCCTCAGATTATAAATAGGTTTGATGTCTGATGATCACCCGAGCCCAGCAGTTTCGTGCTTCGACCCGTTTAGGTGTGAACTCTCACTGGTTGGGGTTAGGACAGGTGACCCAGTGAGGTGGCCCAGTAATCAGAGATAAACCCACTGGGGGGAAGCAACGGTTAAGTTTTAGGCGTAGACTCCCCCAGGTTGGGGTTAGTATAAGTGACAGGGGGGCTATCCCACCCCATTTAAGTCACAGTAGGTAAGCCTTCCGGTTAAGTTTTTTAGGCGTAGACCCTCCCAGGTTGGGGTTAGGATAAGTGACAGGGGGGCTATCTCACCACATTAAGTCACAGCAGGTCAGTCGTCTGGTTAAGTTTTAGGCGTAGACCCTCCCAGGTTGGGGTTAGGATAAGTGACAGGAGGGCTATCCTAGCCCATTAAGTCACAGTAGGTCAGTTTTACGGTTAAGTTTAGGCGTAGACCCTCCCAGGTTGGGGTTAGGATAGGTGACAGGGGGGCTATTCCACCCCATTAAATCACAGTAGGTCAGCCTATGGGATGGTGACGGTTGGGTTGAGGTACGCGGAGGAGGGCAAGAAAGGGAGCAATATGCAGGCGTCTAGGGGGAGTACCCGAGGAACGCAGGAGGGATAGATAGAAATTAAATAAAGGGCCTGTGTGGACATATGAGGTGCAACTGAGTGTGTGAGTGCGTGTCCTACCTTGACCGGGCAGCTAACTTAATCTGAAAAGCTAAAAAAGGTTCTACCTGGAAAGTTAAGAATCTATACCAATCCCGGGTGCAGATGTGGGGAGGACCCCAAGGAAATGCAGGGCTGTGGAAGGAAGGGGTTAATAAACAAGATACATGAGTGTCATAGCCCTGTCCTCACTGCACATGAGTGCGATGAAGATAAAGCCATGCAGACAATAGTGGTGGGAGTGGGGTGAGAGAGATATAGAGAGAGGCGCTCCTGTTAGAGCAAATAAAAGTTGTAGTCAAAAACGCAGGACTCCATTCCCTGGGCGGTGCCTCCTGCCGGGCCCATGCCAGAAATTAAGCAGGGATATACGGGGTCCTAACTGGCCACGACCGGTTTCGTCCTCTCCCAGGACTCGTCAGGTGACGGAAATAAAACATGAGCAGGAACCAGGGCCATCCTAGGCTACGGACTGACAGGGGACCTCGAGGCTACACCAAAGAAGGAGGATGGTGGTCACCCCGGTGCCCACCTGGCAGCCCACCAGAAGCGGTATTCAGAATTATTGTCTAGGGAAAAGAGTAGAGAGGGAGAGAGAGAGAGAGGGGGAGGGCGCGCGTGCGTGCGAGGCATGTGTGTACACTCAGGGTGGTGAACAAGCTAAGTGAGAGGAGAAGATCTGTAAAAGAATAAGCATGGGTTAGGATTAGTGAAAGGGGGTCCAGAAAAACCTGTGGAAGGAGGGGGGGGGGGGGGGGTTGTCTTTATGTGTGAGTGCTTAATGCACAGAGAAGCCTAAAATGTGTGTGTGCCTAGAGAAGGAGAGAGAGCGGAACAGACCAGTAGAGAATAGTAGAGAGAGAGAGACAGAATGTGTGTGTGAGTGTGTGAGAGAGTATGTGTGTGAGCAAAGCCTAAGATTATGTGTGTGTGCTTATGCACAGAAATGAATGTGTGAGCATGGAATGGGAGGGGGAGGAGGGAGAGGGAAGAAAAGAGAAAGTACATTATATCCATGCATACATATACACAGACATGTAGTACAAGCATGCACACACACTATCAGCAGTTCATGCAAACGCGTGGGGTATGAGTATGAGGTGGTAGGCCCAAGTTATTAATAAATGCACCCTATTAAATCAATCAAGCAACCAAACTAGACTAGAAAGAAAAACTCACATATGGCCCCAGAAGATGGAGAAGTGAGGATGAGATGGGAGATCCTAAGATGGATGCTTGCAGCGCGTGGTAGCAGCAGGTGCGTTTATGGGCAAAAAACAAGTGGGCTAATTAACAACAGGTCCGCTAGCACGCATGCGTTCAGAGCATGGTACTGAATATGACACAAAACAAGCTAATAATTCGATAAAAAAACTAGATAAACAATTTATGGATAGCAAAAGCAAGTTAGAAAACTTATTATTGAGGGGTGGGAAATGGTCTTACGGTCACGCAGCTCCGGTCGGCAGTCACAGTCTCAAACGAACACACAGGCTTATTAATACCGGAGTATTAGTGACGGTGAAGAAAAAAGTTTTTGGAGAGAGGACGTCAAGGGGCGGGATCTCCAAATCGCGTCACTAGCCATTGGAGTGTAAGGTCTGTGATTGACGTGGCAAACCGGGACGTGCAGCCAAGTCCGATGTAAACAAACACTGCAAAACTAGCAACGCCGTTCAATAGCAGAAAACGGAGACTTGGAGATGAGAAAAAATTCCAAACCAAGAGGTAGTAGAGTGGTACAATCCTCAGATTGTAGGGAAAAAACGAATTACGTTTTACACAGATGCAGAACCGGTCTGCACTGTTACGTTATGTGAAAAGCAGCTGCCGCAGAAAAACTATCTGCTGCGGTGACGTCACTGAGAGGAAATCCCAAGGAAGCCCCTTCGCGTCTGTGATCTCTACAACAGGGTGTAGGTACAGGCGAAAAAATTATGTTGAGCAGCAATAAGGGACTGGACTACACATTAGTATTAAATAGTGAACCAATATTGTCCCTATTAATATAATAAAATCTAATCCCTTAGAACAAATGGCAAAACCAGAACTTTCCAAGGCAAAATTAGGATTCCAAGATAATCTAAGGATGGCCAAAGTATCTAAAAAACAGTGACAGAAACGTGATAAAAACAGCTCTCAGACTAAGAATCACCATAGAGGTCACGACCAACATAATCCAGAGGCCTAGAGCCAGCCGTCTCACAGAGAAACCACGTCACACAAGCACATCCCTACTCTGGACAGCAACACAACTCAGACCACCAGAGTCCGCAAAGTGGTCGAGGTCACATCCGATATTCCCCAATCATCAATGCAGACCATGGTGCCTAATCCATGCCCTGACAGATGACAGCCGGTAGGCAAGACACCAGGGTCACATCTGATATACCTGATGTCAACAGCCACCCCAGGCAGTCACCCAAGGCCAAAACCCCATGACAAGGCCCAAGACCAAGATCACCGCTGAGGGTGAAACGCCCCGCAGTGAGTCCAAGTGGTCCAGAGATTATGGTATTAGCCAGCGAACAAGCTACTCATCAAGACACCGGCCTAGGCCTCAATGGACAGAACGGTCTAGATTCCTAGAGTAGAGAGTAGGCCTAAATCCATATGTGTGTGAAAAAATGTGGTCCAGTCTATATGGTGATCTCCAGCGTAATCCCTCCAGGAAGATGACCACAAGAGGTGGTGTGTATACACAAAGTAGGCGTCAAGGCGCCACTCCACAGGTAACCTAATGGCATAGCCACAGGTAAAAACAGCTCTGTGGGTAGATGTCACCTGGTCACAACTTCTGTAGTTGTACAGGGATGTGTATTTGGAGAGTACAGGCCGTGGCATACACTTTTTCTTGGTCTCCAGTGTAATCCCTCCAGGAAGATGACCACATAGAGTGGTGTATATACACAAAATAGGCGCGAGGGCGCCACTCCACAGGCAACCTAATGGCACAGCCACAGGTAAAATCACCTCTGTGGGTAGATGTCACCTGGTCACAACCTCTGCAGTTGTACAGGGATGTGTATTGTGAGAATACAGGCCGTAGCATCCACTTCATTCTTCTCCACATGTGGTGAGGGGGGTGACGCGGTGGGGGCTCCATCGTCACGTGTGGGAGTGAGGGAACGTATAAAAGGAACATCCCCAGGTGGCCAACACACGGTGATAGCCCTTAGTACCGGTCCAGGCCTCAGTGTCCGTGGATGTGAATCCAAATAAGGAGAGCAAAAACTAAAAATACTTAGGCTATTAGATGTGAATAAACTCTGAGTAGTGGCTTCCGCATGCTAGGTTGACTTGCTGCTGTTGAGCCATGTCCTCTGACTCTGCCATTGGGCGTCAGGAGGCTCCCGGTGGGTGATTGGCCGAGGAGGCCAGTTGAACCAGGAGCCGAGCGTCATGCAACACAACCTAGGTCCATTCATGGTAGTAAGATAAGGATAGGAGGCTGCTTAAGGGGAATCGGGCTAAAGGCTAGAGGGAAAATATCCAGCTAATCAAAGGCCACCGGCTGTGGCAGGCTGAGTAGGAAGGTCTACCATTCCACGGACAGTCTGATGGGGGCCATTCTGGCTCCATACTAAATCCAAACCCCCTAAGCGGTCCCCCCACTGTGCGAGCTGGTAAGGTCAATTAGTCGAAGCCCCAGCCAACACATCCACGGTCTTCTAGGTGAGAATGTTGTTGTGAATGCAGGGGACATTAGGGACAGTTTGTATTATGGACCCAGGTCTGGAGGAGAAGTCCAGACGCGCGTACGCGATCAATGGAGGTCTTTAAATCCAAAACAAGTGTATTGTATCTTCTCCCAGAAGGTTCCACATCAGATTTATTTGTGTCTAACAGGCGATACCATCCAGATCAGGTAGAGAATGGGGGGTCCCAGTCAGAGCACCTAAGTGTATCCAGGGGAGGCGAACCCTGATAGAGGTGACGATGGCCGGGTACTCAAAAAACCAAACTAAACACAGGGAGGGGGATCACACTCCATGATGTGAGAGAGCCCCAAGTCCCAACTAGCGTGTGGGTGTCCCCACTAAACCTGGTTGCAGGGAGGGACACCAGAGAGACGGAGTTGATAGGCCTGGGGTTGAAGGTAACTGACTAGAGTGCCCACCAGGAGTGGAGCGCCCCAGTGAAGGGGGGCTCGGCTAACCTAGGGGCTTATATAAGTAGGAACCAGGTATTGGAGCCTCAAAACCGTGAGCGAAGTGCTGAACTAAATCGAACCCCTAGATTACTAGTATGAGGCCAGGTTAGGCCAACCATACTAATTTAGGCTAAGCTAACAATACCAGTCTAGATGACGTGAACCGTGTGAAAAAATGCGAAACGGCAGCATCTGAAGGGCTAGGCTAACAAAGCTGAGTTAGGCTAACAATGCTAAGCTAGGCTAAGCTAACAAAAACCGTCCAGATAGGTCAAAAAACGATATAGATCATAACTAATATGCAAATTAGCGAGTTGGGTAAATGCTAACAATGCTAAGCTAGGCTAACAAAAAACCGTCTAAATTGGTCAGAAAAAGAATATAGATCATAACTAACATGCAAAATAGCGAATTGGGTAAAGGCTAACAATGCTAAGCTAGGCTAAGCTAGGTTATGCTAAGCTAACAAAAACGTCTAAATAAGTAAAAAACGTGTGGGTCATGTCAAACCTACCGAATAACGCATCGGGCTAGGCTAACAATGCTAAGCTAAATATGCTAAATGGCGCAAGGCGGACCCAAAATACGACGTTCTAATATATAACCTGGGTTCCTCGTAAAAAAGAGCGCAGGCCCGCCCGGTAGGTCCCTAGTCACACCGCGAGAATCAGGAGAAGCAACGTACATGGCTGTGATGTTTAGTCACATGCGGGTAAATCATATAAAACCAGTACCCTCGCCACATCAACCCAGTGCGCGGCCGGTCTCAACTCCAAAAATATGTCCCAACGGAAGTCTCAGCACATCTAGTTCCGTGTCTCTGACTGGAGATCTGCCATGCACAAATTAGAGGGGCATATCCCCGTGCCCAGCTAGGAAGTGTTGCATGAAAGGGTTGAATCGCTAGTGGAGGGAGACGGTGCGAACAAGTCAGTGGTCCCAATATAACAAGCAAGTAAATTGGTGGCATCCTGATGTGGATTCAGATCACAGCCTTGTATGCTCCGGCGGGTTAGGTTTAATGTCTGAAAATCCCCCGAGCCCAGTAGTTCGGTACTTCGACCCACTTAGGCTCAGGACTGAGGCACACGCTATGCCAATGCTGAGTCATCCACCACATCCGAACAGGGGCTAGGCCCCTCCAGGAACCCCGAGGGGAACCCAGGCCGGGTAACACCTGAAGCGCTCGCCACTCGACACAGGGTGAGTGAGGAGTACTCAGGGGGATAGTAATATATAAACATACAACAAGAAACAATGCATAATATATAAGTATAGGTCGAGCACATGGATGGCCGTCTCCGTATCCACTTGACATGTTCAGGTAGCAGGGTCAATGCGGGAGCATGCTCAGAGTCAGATAGGTCCCTTGTTGTTAGTAGAAGTTAATATCTGGAGGGTCTCTGTCCACCTGGGGGACAAAGTAAACACCATCAGAGTATATAAAAGTCATAAAGTGTTTGAAACCGAGTTATTATTCCAACTATGGTATTGATCCTTAGAGTCCCGATCCCAAAGGGGTCAAGGTACACATCCTCAGATTATAAATAGGTTTGATGTCTGATGATCACCCGAGCCCAGCAGTTTCGTGCTTCGACCCGTTTAGGTGTGAACTCTCACTGGTTGGGGTTAGGACAGGTGACCCAGTGAGGTGGCCCAGTAATCAGAGATAAACCCACTGGGGGGAAGCAACGGTTAAGTTTTAGGCGTAGACTCCCCCAGGTTGGGGTTAGTATAAGTGACAGGGGGGCTATCCCACCCCATTTAAGTCACAGTAGGTAAGCCTTCCGGTTAAGTTTTTTAGGCGTAGACCCTCCCAGGTTGGGGTTAGGATAAGTGACAGGGGGGCTATCTCACCACATTAAGTCACAGCAGGTCAGTCGTCTGGTTAAGTTTTAGGCGTAGACCCTCCCAGGTTGGGGTTAGGATAAGTGACAGGAGGGCTATCCTAGCCCATTAAGTCACAGTAGGTCAGTTTTACGGTTAAGTTTAGGCGTAGACCCTCCCAGGTTGGGGTTAGGATAGGTGACAGGGGGGCTATTCCACCCCATTAAATCACAGTAGGTCAGCCTATGGGATGGTGACGGTTGGGTTGAGGTACGCGGAGGAGGGCAAGAAAGGGAGCAATATGCAGGCGTCTAGGGGGAGTACCCGAGGAACGCAGGAGGGATAGATAGAAATTAAATAAAGGGCCTGTGTGGACATATGAGGTGCAACTGAGTGTGTGAGTGCGTGTCCTACCTTGACCGGGCAGCTAACTTAATCTGAAAAGCTAAAAAAGGTTCTACCTGGAAAGTTAAGAATCTATACCAATCCCGGGTGCAGATGTGGGGAGGACCCCAAGGAAATGCAGGGCTGTGGAAGGAAGGGGTTAATAAACAAGATACATGAGTGTCATAGCCCTGTCCTCACTGCACATGAGTGCGATGAAGATAAAGCCATGCAGACAATAGTGGTGGGAGTGGGGTGAGAGAGATATAGAGAGAGGCGCTCCTGTTAGAGCAAATAAAAGTTGTAGTCAAAAACGCAGGACTCCATTCCCTGGGCGGTGCCTCCTGCCGGGCCCATGCCAGAAATTAAGCAGGGATATACGGGGTCCTAACTGGCCACGACCGGTTTCGTCCTCTCCCAGGACTCGTCAGGTGACGGAAATAAAACATGAGCAGGAACCAGGGCCATCCTAGGCTACGGACTGACAGGGGACCTCGAGGCTACACCAAAGAAGGAGGATGGTGGTCACCCCGGTGCCCACCTGGCAGCCCACCAGAAGCGGTATTCAGAATTATTGTCTAGGGAAAAGAGTAGAGAGGGAGAGAGAGAGAGAGGGGGAGGGCGCGCGTGCGTGCGAGGCATGTGTGTACACTCAGGGTGGTGAACAAGCTAAGTGAGAGGAGAAGATCTGTAAAAGAATAAGCATGGGTTAGGATTAGTGAAAGGGGGTCCAGAAAAACCTGTGGAAGGAGGGGGGGGGGGGGGGGTTGTCTTTATGTGTGAGTGCTTAATGCACAGAGAAGCCTAAAATGTGTGTGTGCCTAGAGAAGGAGAGAGAGCGGAACAGACCAGTAGAGAATAGTAGAGAGAGAGAGACAGAATGTGTGTGTGAGTGTGTGAGAGAGTATGTGTGTGAGCAAAGCCTAAGATTATGTGTGTGTGCTTATGCACAGAAATGAATGTGTGAGCATGGAATGGGAGGGGGAGGAGGGAGAGGGAAGAAAAGAGAAAGTACATTATATCCATGCATACATATACACAGACATGTAGTACAAGCATGCACACACACTATCAGCAGTTCATGCAAACGCGTGGGGTATGAGTATGAGGTGGTAGGCCCAAGTTATTAATAAATGCACCCTATTAAATCAATCAAGCAACCAAACTAGACTAGAAAGAAAAACTCACATATGGCCCCAGAAGATGGAGAAGTGAGGATGAGATGGGAGATCCTAAGATGGATGCTTGCAGCGCGTGGTAGCAGCAGGTGCGTTTATGGGCAAAAAACAAGTGGGCTAATTAACAACAGGTCCGCTAGCACGCATGCGTTCAGAGCATGGTACTGAATATGACACAAAACAAGCTAATAATTCGATAAAAAAACTAGATAAACAATTTATGGATAGCAAAAGCAAGTTAGAAAACTTATTATTGAGGGGTGGGAAATGGTCTTACGGTCACGCAGCTCCGGTCGGCAGTCACAGTCTCAAACGAACACACAGGCTTATTAATACCGGAGTATTAGTGACGGTGAAGAAAAAAGTTTTTGGAGAGAGGACGTCAAGGGGCGGGATCTCCAAATCGCGTCACTAGCCATTGGAGTGTAAGGTCTGTGATTGACGTGGCAAACCGGGACGTGCAGCCAAGTCCGATGTAAACAAACACTGCAAAACTAGCAACGCCGTTCAATAGCAGAAAACGGAGACTTGGAGATGAGAAAAAATTCCAAACCAAGAGGTAGTAGAGTGGTACAATCCTCAGATTGTAGGGAAAAAACGAATTACGTTTTACACAGATGCAGAACCGGTCTGCACTGTTACGTTATGTGAAAAGCAGCTGCCGCAGAAAAACTATCTGCTGCGGTGACGTCACTGAGAGGAAATCCCAAGGAAGCCCCTTCGCGTCTGTGATCTCTACAACAGGGTGTAGGTACAGGCGAAAAAATTATGTTGAGCAGCAATAAGGGACTGGACTACACATTAGTATTAAATAGTGAACCAATATTGTCCCTATTAATATAATAAAATCTAATCCCTTAGAACAAATGGCAAAACCAGAACTTTCCAAGGCAAAATTAGGATTCCAAGATAATCTAAGGATGGCCAAAGTATCTAAAAAACAGTGACAGAAACGTGATAAAAACAGCTCTCAGACTAAGAATCACCATAGAGGTCACGACCAACATAATCCAGAGGCCTAGAGCCAGCCGTCTCACAGAGAAACCACGTCACACAAGCACATCCCTACTCTGGACAGCAACACAACTCAGACCACCAGAGTCCGCAAAGTGGTCGAGGTCACATCCGATATTCCCCAATCATCAATGCAGACCATGGTGCCTAATCCATGCCCTGACAGATGACAGCCGGTAGGCAAGACACCAGGGTCACATCTGATATACCTGATGTCAACAGCCACCCCAGGCAGTCACCCAAGGCCAAAACCCCATGACAAGGCCCAAGACCAAGATCACCGCTGAGGGTGAAACGCCCCGCAGTGAGTCCAAGTGGTCCAGAGATTATGGTATTAGCCAGCGAACAAGCTACTCATCAAGACACCGGCCTAGGCCTCAATGGACAGAACGGTCTAGATTCCTAGAGTAGAGAGTAGGCCTAAATCCATATGTGTGTGAAAAAATGTGGTCCAGTCTATATGGTGATCTCCAGCGTAATCCCTCCAGGAAGATGACCACAAGAGGTGGTGTGTATACACAAAGTAGGCGTCAAGGCGCCACTCCACAGGTAACCTAATGGCATAGCCACAGGTAAAAACAGCTCTGTGGGTAGATGTCACCTGGTCACAACTTCTGTAGTTGTACAGGGATGTGTATTTGGAGAGTACAGGCCGTGGCATACACTTTTTCTTGGTCTCCAGTGTAATCCCTCCAGGAAGATGACCACATAGAGTGGTGTATATACACAAAATAGGCGCGAGGGCGCCACTCCACAGGCAACCTAATGGCACAGCCACAGGTAAAATCACCTCTGTGGGTAGATGTCACCTGGTCACAACCTCTGCAGTTGTACAGGGATGTGTATTGTGAGAATACAGGCCGTAGCATCCACTTCATTCTTCTCCACATGTGGTGAGGGGGGTGACGCGGTGGGGGCTCCATCGTCACGTGTGGGAGTGAGGGAACGTATAAAAGGAACATCCCCAGGTGGCCAACACACGGTGATAGCCCTTAGTACCGGTCCAGGCCTCAGTGTCCGTGGATGTGAATCCAAATAAGGAGAGCAAAAACTAAAAATACTTAGGCTATTAGATGTGAATAAACTCTGAGTAGTGGCTTCCGCATGCTAGGTTGACTTGCTGCTGTTGAGCCATGTCCTCTGACTCTGCCATTGGGCGTCAGGAGGCTCCCGGTGGGTGATTGGCCGAGGAGGCCAGTTGAACCAGGAGCCGAGCGTCATGCAACACAACCTAGGTCCATTCATGGTAGTAAGATAAGGATAGGAGGCTGCTTAAGGGGAATCGGGCTAAAGGCTAGAGGGAAAATATCCAGCTAATCAAAGGCCACCGGCTGTGGCAGGCTGAGTAGGAAGGTCTACCATTCCACGGACAGTCTGATGGGGGCCATTCTGGCTCCATACTAAATCCAAACCCCCTAAGCGGTCCCCCCACTGTGCGAGCTGGTAAGGTCAATTAGTCGAAGCCCCAGCCAACACATCCACGGTCTTCTAGGTGAGAATGTTGTTGTGAATGCAGGGGACATTAGGGACAGTTTGTATTATGGACCCAGGTCTGGAGGAGAAGTCCAGACGCGCGTACGCGATCAATGGAGGTCTTTAAATCCAAAACAAGTGTATTGTATCTTCTCCCAGAAGGTTCCACATCAGATTTATTTGTGTCTAACAGGCGATACCATCCAGATCAGGTAGAGAATGGGGGGTCCCAGTCAGAGCACCTAAGTGTATCCAGGGGAGGCGAACCCTGATAGAGGTGACGATGGCCGGGTACTCAAAAAACCAAACTAAACACAGGGAGGGGGATCACACTCCATGATGTGAGAGAGCCCCAAGTCCCAACTAGCGTGTGGGTGTCCCCACTAAACCTGGTTGCAGGGAGGGACACCAGAGAGACGGAGTTGATAGGCCTGGGGTTGAAGGTAACTGACTAGAGTGCCCACCAGGAGTGGAGCGCCCCAGTGAAGGGGGGCTCGGCTAACCTAGGGGCTTATATAAGTAGGAACCAGGTATTGGAGCCTCAAAACCGTGAGCGAAGTGCTGAACTAAATCGAACCCCTAGATTACTAGTATGAGGCCAGGTTAGGCCAACCATACTAATTTAGGCTAAGCTAACAATACCAGTCTAGATGACGTGAACCGTGTGAAAAAATGCGAAACGGCAGCATCTGAAGGGCTAGGCTAACAAAGCTGAGTTAGGCTAACAATGCTAAGCTAGGCTAAGCTAACAAAAACCGTCCAGATAGGTCAAAAAACGATATAGATCATAACTAATATGCAAATTAGCGAGTTGGGTAAATGCTAACAATGCTAAGCTAGGCTAACAAAAAACCGTCTAAATTGGTCAGAAAAAGAATATAGATCATAACTAACATGCAAAATAGCGAATTGGGTAAAGGCTAACAATGCTAAGCTAGGCTAAGCTAGGTTATGCTAAGCTAACAAAAACGTCTAAATAAGTAAAAAACGTGTGGGTCATGTCAAACCTACCGAATAACGCATCGGGCTAGGCTAACAATGCTAAGCTAAATATGCTAAATGGCGCAAGGCGGACCCAAAATACGACGTTCTAATATATAACCTGGGTTCCTCGTAAAAAAGAGCGCAGGCCCGCCCGGTAGGTCCCTAGTCACACCGCGAGAATCAGGAGAAGCAACGTACATGGCTGTGATGTTTAGTCACATGCGGGTAAATCATATAAAACCAGTACCCTCGCCACATCAACCCAGTGCGCGGCCGGTCTCAACTCCAAAAATATGTCCCAACGGAAGTCTCAGCACATCTAGTTCCGTGTCTCTGACTGGAGATCTGCCATGCACAAATTAGAGGGGCATATCCCCGTGCCCAGCTAGGAAGTGTTGCATGAAAGGGTTGAATCGCTAGTGGAGGGAGACGGTGCGAACAAGTCAGTGGTCCCAATATAACAAGCAAGTAAATTGGTGGCATCCTGATGTGGATTCAGATCACAGCCTTGTATGCTCCGGCGGGTTAGGTTTAATGTCTGAAAATCCCCCGAGCCCAGTAGTTCGGTACTTCGACCCACTTAGGCTCAGGACTGAGGCACACGCTATGCCAATGCTGAGTCATCCACCACATCCGAACAGGGGCTAGGCCCCTCCAGGAACCCCGAGGGGAACCCAGGCCGGGTAACACCTGAAGCGCTCGCCACTCGACACAGGGTGAGTGAGGAGTACTCAGGGGGATAGTAATATATAAACATACAACAAGAAACAATGCATAATATATAAGTATAGGTCGAGCACATGGATGGCCGTCTCCGTATCCACTTGACATGTTCAGGTAGCAGGGTCAATGCGGGAGCATGCTCAGAGTCAGATAGGTCCCTTGTTGTTAGTAGAAGTTAATATCTGGAGGGTCTCTGTCCACCTGGGGGACAAAGTAAACACCATCAGAGTATATAAAAGTCATAAAGTGTTTGAAACCGAGTTATTATTCCAACTATGGTATTGATCCTTAGAGTCCCGATCCCAAAGGGGTCAAGGTACACATCCTCAGATTATAAATAGGTTTGATGTCTGATGATCACCCGAGCCCAGCAGTTTCGTGCTTCGACCCGTTTAGGTGTGAACTCTCACTGGTTGGGGTTAGGACAGGTGACCCAGTGAGGTGGCCCAGTAATCAGAGATAAACCCACTGGGGGGAAGCAACGGTTAAGTTTTAGGCGTAGACTCCCCCAGGTTGGGGTTAGTATAAGTGACAGGGGGGCTATCCCACCCCATTTAAGTCACAGTAGGTAAGCCTTCCGGTTAAGTTTTTTAGGCGTAGACCCTCCCAGGTTGGGGTTAGGATAAGTGACAGGGGGGCTATCTCACCACATTAAGTCACAGCAGGTCAGTCGTCTGGTTAAGTTTTAGGCGTAGACCCTCCCAGGTTGGGGTTAGGATAAGTGACAGGAGGGCTATCCTAGCCCATTAAGTCACAGTAGGTCAGTTTTACGGTTAAGTTTAGGCGTAGACCCTCCCAGGTTGGGGTTAGGATAGGTGACAGGGGGGCTATTCCACCCCATTAAATCACAGTAGGTCAGCCTATGGGATGGTGACGGTTGGGTTGAGGTACGCGGAGGAGGGCAAGAAAGGGAGCAATATGCAGGCGTCTAGGGGGAGTACCCGAGGAACGCAGGAGGGATAGATAGAAATTAAATAAAGGGCCTGTGTGGACATATGAGGTGCAACTGAGTGTGTGAGTGCGTGTCCTACCTTGACCGGGCAGCTAACTTAATCTGAAAAGCTAAAAAAGGTTCTACCTGGAAAGTTAAGAATCTATACCAATCCCGGGTGCAGATGTGGGGAGGACCCCAAGGAAATGCAGGGCTGTGGAAGGAAGGGGTTAATAAACAAGATACATGAGTGTCATAGCCCTGTCCTCACTGCACATGAGTGCGATGAAGATAAAGCCATGCAGACAATAGTGGTGGGAGTGGGGTGAGAGAGATATAGAGAGAGGCGCTCCTGTTAGAGCAAATAAAAGTTGTAGTCAAAAACGCAGGACTCCATTCCCTGGGCGGTGCCTCCTGCCGGGCCCATGCCAGAAATTAAGCAGGGATATACGGGGTCCTAACTGGCCACGACCGGTTTCGTCCTCTCCCAGGACTCGTCAGGTGACGGAAATAAAACATGAGCAGGAACCAGGGCCATCCTAGGCTACGGACTGACAGGGGACCTCGAGGCTACACCAAAGAAGGAGGATGGTGGTCACCCCGGTGCCCACCTGGCAGCCCACCAGAAGCGGTATTCAGAATTATTGTCTAGGGAAAAGAGTAGAGAGGGAGAGAGAGAGAGAGGGGGAGGGCGCGCGTGCGTGCGAGGCATGTGTGTACACTCAGGGTGGTGAACAAGCTAAGTGAGAGGAGAAGATCTGTAAAAGAATAAGCATGGGTTAGGATTAGTGAAAGGGGGTCCAGAAAAACCTGTGGAAGGAGGGGGGGGGGGGGGGGTTGTCTTTATGTGTGAGTGCTTAATGCACAGAGAAGCCTAAAATGTGTGTGTGCCTAGAGAAGGAGAGAGAGCGGAACAGACCAGTAGAGAATAGTAGAGAGAGAGAGACAGAATGTGTGTGTGAGTGTGTGAGAGAGTATGTGTGTGAGCAAAGCCTAAGATTATGTGTGTGTGCTTATGCACAGAAATGAATGTGTGAGCATGGAATGGGAGGGGGAGGAGGGAGAGGGAAGAAAAGAGAAAGTACATTATATCCATGCATACATATACACAGACATGTAGTACAAGCATGCACACACACTATCAGCAGTTCATGCAAACGCGTGGGGTATGAGTATGAGGTGGTAGGCCCAAGTTATTAATAAATGCACCCTATTAAATCAATCAAGCAACCAAACTAGACTAGAAAGAAAAACTCACATATGGCCCCAGAAGATGGAGAAGTGAGGATGAGATGGGAGATCCTAAGATGGATGCTTGCAGCGCGTGGTAGCAGCAGGTGCGTTTATGGGCAAAAAACAAGTGGGCTAATTAACAACAGGTCCGCTAGCACGCATGCGTTCAGAGCATGGTACTGAATATGACACAAAACAAGCTAATAATTCGATAAAAAAACTAGATAAACAATTTATGGATAGCAAAAGCAAGTTAGAAAACTTATTATTGAGGGGTGGGAAATGGTCTTACGGTCACGCAGCTCCGGTCGGCAGTCACAGTCTCAAACGAACACACAGGCTTATTAATACCGGAGTATTAGTGACGGTGAAGAAAAAAGTTTTTGGAGAGAGGACGTCAAGGGGCGGGATCTCCAAATCGCGTCACTAGCCATTGGAGTGTAAGGTCTGTGATTGACGTGGCAAACCGGGACGTGCAGCCAAGTCCGATGTAAACAAACACTGCAAAACTAGCAACGCCGTTCAATAGCAGAAAACGGAGACTTGGAGATGAGAAAAAATTCCAAACCAAGAGGTAGTAGAGTGGTACAATCCTCAGATTGTAGGGAAAAAACGAATTACGTTTTACACAGATGCAGAACCGGTCTGCACTGTTACGTTATGTGAAAAGCAGCTGCCGCAGAAAAACTATCTGCTGCGGTGACGTCACTGAGAGGAAATCCCAAGGAAGCCCCTTCGCGTCTGTGATCTCTACAACAGGGTGTAGGTACAGGCGAAAAAATTATGTTGAGCAGCAATAAGGGACTGGACTACACATTAGTATTAAATAGTGAACCAATATTGTCCCTATTAATATAATAAAATCTAATCCCTTAGAACAAATGGCAAAACCAGAACTTTCCAAGGCAAAATTAGGATTCCAAGATAATCTAAGGATGGCCAAAGTATCTAAAAAACAGTGACAGAAACGTGATAAAAACAGCTCTCAGACTAAGAATCACCATAGAGGTCACGACCAACATAATCCAGAGGCCTAGAGCCAGCCGTCTCACAGAGAAACCACGTCACACAAGCACATCCCTACTCTGGACAGCAACACAACTCAGACCACCAGAGTCCGCAAAGTGGTCGAGGTCACATCCGATATTCCCCAATCATCAATGCAGACCATGGTGCCTAATCCATGCCCTGACAGATGACAGCCGGTAGGCAAGACACCAGGGTCACATCTGATATACCTGATGTCAACAGCCACCCCAGGCAGTCACCCAAGGCCAAAACCCCATGACAAGGCCCAAGACCAAGATCACCGCTGAGGGTGAAACGCCCCGCAGTGAGTCCAAGTGGTCCAGAGATTATGGTATTAGCCAGCGAACAAGCTACTCATCAAGACACCGGCCTAGGCCTCAATGGACAGAACGGTCTAGATTCCTAGAGTAGAGAGTAGGCCTAAATCCATATGTGTGTGAAAAAATGTGGTCCAGTCTATATGGTGATCTCCAGCGTAATCCCTCCAGGAAGATGACCACAAGAGGTGGTGTGTATACACAAAGTAGGCGTCAAGGCGCCACTCCACAGGTAACCTAATGGCATAGCCACAGGTAAAAACAGCTCTGTGGGTAGATGTCACCTGGTCACAACTTCTGTAGTTGTACAGGGATGTGTATTTGGAGAGTACAGGCCGTGGCATACACTTTTTCTTGGTCTCCAGTGTAATCCCTCCAGGAAGATGACCACATAGAGTGGTGTATATACACAAAATAGGCGCGAGGGCGCCACTCCACAGGCAACCTAATGGCACAGCCACAGGTAAAATCACCTCTGTGGGTAGATGTCACCTGGTCACAACCTCTGCAGTTGTACAGGGATGTGTATTGTGAGAATACAGGCCGTAGCATCCACTTCATTCTTCTCCACATGTGGTGAGGGGGGTGACGCGGTGGGGGCTCCATCGTCACGTGTGGGAGTGAGGGAACGTATAAAAGGAACATCCCCAGGTGGCCAACACACGGTGATAGCCCTTAGTACCGGTCCAGGCCTCAGTGTCCGTGGATGTGAATCCAAATAAGGAGAGCAAAAACTAAAAATACTTAGGCTATTAGATGTGAATAAACTCTGAGTAGTGGCTTCCGCATGCTAGGTTGACTTGCTGCTGTTGAGCCATGTCCTCTGACTCTGCCATTGGGCGTCAGGAGGCTCCCGGTGGGTGATTGGCCGAGGAGGCCAGTTGAACCAGGAGCCGAGCGTCATGCAACACAACCTAGGTCCATTCATGGTAGTAAGATAAGGATAGGAGGCTGCTTAAGGGGAATCGGGCTAAAGGCTAGAGGGAAAATATCCAGCTAATCAAAGGCCACCGGCTGTGGCAGGCTGAGTAGGAAGGTCTACCATTCCACGGACAGTCTGATGGGGGCCATTCTGGCTCCATACTAAATCCAAACCCCCTAAGCGGTCCCCCCACTGTGCGAGCTGGTAAGGTCAATTAGTCGAAGCCCCAGCCAACACATCCACGGTCTTCTAGGTGAGAATGTTGTTGTGAATGCAGGGGACATTAGGGACAGTTTGTATTATGGACCCAGGTCTGGAGGAGAAGTCCAGACGCGCGTACGCGATCAATGGAGGTCTTTAAATCCAAAACAAGTGTATTGTATCTTCTCCCAGAAGGTTCCACATCAGATTTATTTGTGTCTAACAGGCGATACCATCCAGATCAGGTAGAGAATGGGGGGTCCCAGTCAGAGCACCTAAGTGTATCCAGGGGAGGCGAACCCTGATAGAGGTGACGATGGCCGGGTACTCAAAAAACCAAACTAAACACAGGGAGGGGGATCACACTCCATGATGTGAGAGAGCCCCAAGTCCCAACTAGCGTGTGGGTGTCCCCACTAAACCTGGTTGCAGGGAGGGACACCAGAGAGACGGAGTTGATAGGCCTGGGGTTGAAGGTAACTGACTAGAGTGCCCACCAGGAGTGGAGCGCCCCAGTGAAGGGGGGCTCGGCTAACCTAGGGGCTTATATAAGTAGGAACCAGGTATTGGAGCCTCAAAACCGTGAGCGAAGTGCTGAACTAAATCGAACCCCTAGATTACTAGTATGAGGCCAGGTTAGGCCAACCATACTAATTTAGGCTAAGCTAACAATACCAGTCTAGATGACGTGAACCGTGTGAAAAAATGCGAAACGGCAGCATCTGAAGGGCTAGGCTAACAAAGCTGAGTTAGGCTAACAATGCTAAGCTAGGCTAAGCTAACAAAAACCGTCCAGATAGGTCAAAAAACGATATAGATCATAACTAATATGCAAATTAGCGAGTTGGGTAAATGCTAACAATGCTAAGCTAGGCTAACAAAAAACCGTCTAAATTGGTCAGAAAAAGAATATAGATCATAACTAACATGCAAAATAGCGAATTGGGTAAAGGCTAACAATGCTAAGCTAGGCTAAGCTAGGTTATGCTAAGCTAACAAAAACGTCTAAATAAGTAAAAAACGTGTGGGTCATGTCAAACCTACCGAATAACGCATCGGGCTAGGCTAACAATGCTAAGCTAAATATGCTAAATGGCGCAAGGCGGACCCAAAATACGACGTTCTAATATATAACCTGGGTTCCTCGTAAAAAAGAGCGCAGGCCCGCCCGGTAGGTCCCTAGTCACACCGCGAGAATCAGGAGAAGCAACGTACATGGCTGTGATGTTTAGTCACATGCGGGTAAATCATATAAAACCAGTACCCTCGCCACATCAACCCAGTGCGCGGCCGGTCTCAACTCCAAAAATATGTCCCAACGGAAGTCTCAGCACATCTAGTTCCGTGTCTCTGACTGGAGATCTGCCATGCACAAATTAGAGGGGCATATCCCCGTGCCCAGCTAGGAAGTGTTGCATGAAAGGGTTGAATCGCTAGTGGAGGGAGACGGTGCGAACAAGTCAGTGGTCCCAATATAACAAGCAAGTAAATTGGTGGCATCCTGATGTGGATTCAGATCACAGCCTTGTATGCTCCGGCGGGTTAGGTTTAATGTCTGAAAATCCCCCGAGCCCAGTAGTTCGGTACTTCGACCCACTTAGGCTCAGGACTGAGGCACACGCTATGCCAATGCTGAGTCATCCACCACATCCGAACAGGGGCTAGGCCCCTCCAGGAACCCCGAGGGGAACCCAGGCCGGGTAACACCTGAAGCGCTCGCCACTCGACACAGGGTGAGTGAGGAGTACTCAGGGGGATAGTAATATATAAACATACAACAAGAAACAATGCATAATATATAAGTATAGGTCGAGCACATGGATGGCCGTCTCCGTATCCACTTGACATGTTCAGGTAGCAGGGTCAATGCGGGAGCATGCTCAGAGTCAGATAGGTCCCTTGTTGTTAGTAGAAGTTAATATCTGGAGGGTCTCTGTCCACCTGGGGGACAAAGTAAACACCATCAGAGTATATAAAAGTCATAAAGTGTTTGAAACCGAGTTATTATTCCAACTATGGTATTGATCCTTAGAGTCCCGATCCCAAAGGGGTCAAGGTACACATCCTCAGATTATAAATAGGTTTGATGTCTGATGATCACCCGAGCCCAGCAGTTTCGTGCTTCGACCCGTTTAGGTGTGAACTCTCACTGGTTGGGGTTAGGACAGGTGACCCAGTGAGGTGGCCCAGTAATCAGAGATAAACCCACTGGGGGGAAGCAACGGTTAAGTTTTAGGCGTAGACTCCCCCAGGTTGGGGTTAGTATAAGTGACAGGGGGGCTATCCCACCCCATTTAAGTCACAGTAGGTAAGCCTTCCGGTTAAGTTTTTTAGGCGTAGACCCTCCCAGGTTGGGGTTAGGATAAGTGACAGGGGGGCTATCTCACCACATTAAGTCACAGCAGGTCAGTCGTCTGGTTAAGTTTTAGGCGTAGACCCTCCCAGGTTGGGGTTAGGATAAGTGACAGGAGGGCTATCCTAGCCCATTAAGTCACAGTAGGTCAGTTTTACGGTTAAGTTTAGGCGTAGACCCTCCCAGGTTGGGGTTAGGATAGGTGACAGGGGGGCTATTCCACCCCATTAAATCACAGTAGGTCAGCCTATGGGATGGTGACGGTTGGGTTGAGGTACGCGGAGGAGGGCAAGAAAGGGAGCAATATGCAGGCGTCTAGGGGGAGTACCCGAGGAACGCAGGAGGGATAGATAGAAATTAAATAAAGGGCCTGTGTGGACATATGAGGTGCAACTGAGTGTGTGAGTGCGTGTCCTACCTTGACCGGGCAGCTAACTTAATCTGAAAAGCTAAAAAAGGTTCTACCTGGAAAGTTAAGAATCTATACCAATCCCGGGTGCAGATGTGGGGAGGACCCCAAGGAAATGCAGGGCTGTGGAAGGAAGGGGTTAATAAACAAGATACATGAGTGTCATAGCCCTGTCCTCACTGCACATGAGTGCGATGAAGATAAAGCCATGCAGACAATAGTGGTGGGAGTGGGGTGAGAGAGATATAGAGAGAGGCGCTCCTGTTAGAGCAAATAAAAGTTGTAGTCAAAAACGCAGGACTCCATTCCCTGGGCGGTGCCTCCTGCCGGGCCCATGCCAGAAATTAAGCAGGGATATACGGGGTCCTAACTGGCCACGACCGGTTTCGTCCTCTCCCAGGACTCGTCAGGTGACGGAAATAAAACATGAGCAGGAACCAGGGCCATCCTAGGCTACGGACTGACAGGGGACCTCGAGGCTACACCAAAGAAGGAGGATGGTGGTCACCCCGGTGCCCACCTGGCAGCCCACCAGAAGCGGTATTCAGAATTATTGTCTAGGGAAAAGAGTAGAGAGGGAGAGAGAGAGAGAGGGGGAGGGCGCGCGTGCGTGCGAGGCATGTGTGTACACTCAGGGTGGTGAACAAGCTAAGTGAGAGGAGAAGATCTGTAAAAGAATAAGCATGGGTTAGGATTAGTGAAAGGGGGTCCAGAAAAACCTGTGGAAGGAGGGGGGGGGGGGGGGGTTGTCTTTATGTGTGAGTGCTTAATGCACAGAGAAGCCTAAAATGTGTGTGTGCCTAGAGAAGGAGAGAGAGCGGAACAGACCAGTAGAGAATAGTAGAGAGAGAGAGACAGAATGTGTGTGTGAGTGTGTGAGAGAGTATGTGTGTGAGCAAAGCCTAAGATTATGTGTGTGTGCTTATGCACAGAAATGAATGTGTGAGCATGGAATGGGAGGGGGAGGAGGGAGAGGGAAGAAAAGAGAAAGTACATTATATCCATGCATACATATACACCGACATGTAGTACAAGCATGCACACACACTATCAGCAGTTCATGCAAACGCGTGGGGTATGAGTATGAGGTGGTAGGCCCAAGTTATTAATAAATGCACCCTATTAAATCAATCAAGCAACCAAACTAGACTAGAAAGAAAAACTTACATATGGCCCCAGAAGATGGAGAAGTGAAGGTGAGATGGGAGATCCTAAGATGGATGCTTGCAGCGCGTGGTAGCAGCAGGTGCGTTCATGGGCAAAAAACAAGTGGGCTAGTTAGCAACAGGTCCGCTAGCACGCATGCGTTCACAGCATGGTACTGAATATGGCACAAAACAAGCTAATAATTCGATAAAAAACTAGATAAACAATTTATGAACGGCAAAAGCAAGTTAGAAAAATTATTGAGGGGTGGGAAATGGTCTTACGATCACGCAGCTCCGGTCGGCAGTCACAGTCTCAAACGAACACACAGGCTTATTAATACCGGAGTATTAGTGACGGCGAAGAAAAAAGTTTTTGGAGAGAGGACGTCAAGGGGCGGGATCTCCAAATCATGTCACTTGCCATTGGAGTGTAAGGTCCGTGATTGACGTGGCGAACCGGGACGTGCAGCCAAGTCCAATGTAAACAAACACTGCAAAACTAGCAACGCCGTTCGGTAGCAGAAAACGGAGACTTGGAGATGAGAAAAAATTCCAAACCAAGAGGCAGTAGAGTGGTACAATCCTCAGAGTGTAGGGGAAAAAACGAATCACGTTTTACACAGGTGTAGAACCGGTCTGCACTGTTACGTTATGTGAAAAATAGCTGCCGCAGAAGAACGACCTGCTGCGGTGACGTCACTGAGAGGAAATCCCAGGGAAGCCCCTGCGCGTCCGTGGTCACTACAACAGGGTGTAGGTACAGGCGAAAAAATTATTATGTTGAGCAGCAATAAGGGACTGGACTACACATTAGCAGTAAACAGTAAACTAATATTATCCCTATTAATATAATATAATATATTATATAATAAATCCTTAGAATAAAAGGCAAAACCAGAACGTTCCAAGGTAAAATTAGGACTCCAAGATAATCTAAGGATGGCCAAAGTATCTAAAAAACAGTGACAGAAACGTGATAAAAGCAGCTCTCAGACTAAGAATCACCATAGAGGTCACGACCAACATAATCCAGAGGCCTAGAGCCAGCCGTCTCACAGAGAAACCACGTCACACAAGCACATCCCTACTCTGGACAGCAACACAACTCAGACCACCAGAGTCCGCAAAGTGGTCGAGGTCACATCCGATATTCCCCAATCATCAATGCAGACCATGGTGCCTAATCCATGCCCTGACAGATGACAGCCGGTAGGCAAGACACCAGGGTCACATCCGATATACCTGATGTCAACAGCCACCCCAGGCAGTCACCCAAGGCCAAAACCCCATGACAGGGCCCAAGACCAAGATCACCGCTGAGGGTGAAACGCCCCGCAGTGAGTCCAAGTGGTCCAGAGATTATGGTATTAGCCAGTGAACAAGATACTCATAAAGACACCGGCCTAGGCCTCAATGGACAGAACAGTCTAGATTCCTAGAGTAGAGAGTAGGCCTAAATCCATATGTGTGTGAAAAAATGTGGTCCAGTCTATATGGTGATCTCCAGCGTAATCCCTCCAGGAAGATGACCACAAAAGGTGGTGTGTATACACAAAGTAGGCGTCAAGGCGCCACTCCACAGGTAACCTAATGGCATAGCCACAGGTAAAAACAGCTCTGTGGGTAGATGTCACCTGGTCACAACTTCTGTAGCCGTACAGGGATGTGTATTTGGAGAGTACAGGCCGTGGCATACACTTTTTCTTGGTCTCCAGTGTAATCCCTCCAGGAAGATGACCACATAGAGTGGTGTGTAAACACAAAATAGGCGTGAGGGCGCCACTCCACAGGAAACCTAATGGCACAGCCACAGGTAAAATCACCTCTGTGGGTAGATGTCACCTGGTCACAACCTCTGCAGTTGTACAGGGATGTGTATTGTGACAATACAGGCCGTAGCGTCCACTTCATTCTTCTCCACATGTGGTGAGGGGGGTGACGCGGTTGGGGCTCCATCGTCACGTGTGGGAGTGAGGGAATGTATAAAAGGAACATCCCCAGGTGGCCAACACACGGTGATAGCCCTTAGTACCGGTCCAGGCCTCAGTGTCCGTGGATGTGAATCCAAATAAGGAGAGCAAAAACTAGAAATACATAGGCTATTAGATGTGAATAAACTCTGAGTAGTGGCTTCCGCATGCTAGGTTGACTTGCTGCTGTTGAGCCATGTCCTCTGACTCTGCCATTGGGCGTCAGGAGGCTCCCGGTGGGTGATTGGCCGAGGAGGCCAGTTGAACCAGGAGCCGAGCGTCATGCAACACAACCTAGGTCCATTCATGGTAGTAAGATAAGGATAGGAGGCTGCTTAAGGGGAATCGGGCTAAAGGCTAGAGGGAAAATATCAAGCTAATCAAACTCCACCGGCTGTGGCAGGCTGAGTAGGAAGGTCTACCATTCCACGGACAGTCTGATGGGGGCCATTCTGGCTCCATACTAAATCCACACCCCCTAAGCGGTCCCCCCACTGTGCGAGCTGGTAAGGTCAATTAGTCGAAGCCCCAGCCAACACATCCACGGTCTTCTAGGTGAGAATGTTGTGAATGCAGGGGACATTAGGGACAGTTTGTATTGTGGACCCAGGTCTGGAGGAGAAGTCCAGACGCGCGTACGCGATCAATGGAGGTCTTTAAATCCAAAACAAGTGTATTGTATCTTCTCCCAGAAGGCTCCACATCAGATTTATTTGTGTCTAACAGGCGATACCATCCAGATCAGGTAGAGAATGGGGGGTCCCAGTCAGAGCACCTAAGTGTATCCAGGGGAGGCGAACCCTGATAGAGGTGACGGTGTCCGGGTACTCAAAAAACCAAACTAAACACAGGGAGGGGGATCACACTCCATGATGTGAGAGAGCCCCAAGTCCCAACTAGCGTGTGGGTGTCCCCACTAAACCTGGTTGCAGGGAGGGACACCAGAGAGACGGAGATGATAGGCCTCGGGTTGAAGGTAACTGACTAGAGTGCCCACCAGGAGTAGAGCGCCCCAGTGAAGGGGGGCTCGGCTAACCTAGGGGCTTATATAAGTAGGAACCAGGTACGGGAGCCTCAAAAGCGTGAGCAAAGTGCTGAACTAACCCGAACCACTGGATTTCTAATATGAGGTCAGGTTAGGCTAACAATGCTAAGTAGGGTTAAGCTAACAAAACCAATCTAATCGACGTGAACCGTGTGGACAAACGCTAAGCGGCAGAAATTGAGGGGCTAGGCTAACAAAGCTAGGTTAGGCTAACAATGCTAAGCTAGGCTAAGCTAACAAAAACCATCCAATTTGGTCAAAAACCGATATAGACCATGTCTAACATGCAAATTAGTGAGTTGGGTAAAGGCTAACAATGCTAAGCTAGGCTAAGTTAACAAAAACCGTCTAGATTGGTCAAAAAACGATATAGATCATAACTAACATGCAAAGTAGCGAATTGGGTAAAGGCTAATAATGCTAAGCTAGGCTAAGCTAGGTTATGCTAAGCTAACAAAAACGTCTAAGTAAGCAAAAAACGTGTGGGTCATGTTAAACCTACCGAATAACGCGTCAGGCTAACAATGCTAAGCTAAGCATGCTAAACGGCGTGAGATGGACCCAAAATGCGACGTTCTGATACATAACCTGGGTTCCTCGTGAAAAAGAGTGAAGGCCCGCCCGGTAGGTCTCTAGTCACACCGCGAGAATCAGGAGAAGCAATGTACATGGCTGCGAGTTTTAATCACATGCGGGTACATCATATAAAACCAGTACCCTCGCCACATCAACCCAGTGTGCGGCCGGTCTCATCTCCAAAAATGTGTCCCAACGGAAGTCTCAGCACATCTAGTTCCATGTCTCTGACTGGAGATCTGCCATGCACAAATTAGAGGGGCATATCCCCGTGCCCAGCTAGGAGGTGTTGCATGAAAGGGTTGGATCGCTAGTGGAGGGAGACGGTGCGAACAAGTTAGTGGTCCCAATATAACAGGCAGGTAAATTGGTGGCATCCTGATGTGGATTCAGATCACAGCCTTGTATGCTCCGGCGGGTTAGGTTTGACGTCTGAAAATCCCCCGAGCCCAGTAGTTCGGTACTTCGACCCACTTAGGCTCAGGACTGAGGCACACGCTATGCCAATGCTGAGTCATCCACCACATCCGAACAGGGGCTAGGCCCCTCTAGGAACCCCGAGGGGAACCCAGGCCGGGTAACCCCTGAAGTGCTCGCCACCCGACACAAGGTGAGTGAGGAGCACCCAGAGGGACAGTAATATATAAACATACAGTAAGAAACAATGCATAATATATAAGTATAGGTCGAGCACATGGATAGCCGTCTCCGTATCCACTTGACATGTTCAGGTAGCAGGGTCAATGCGGAAGCATGCTCAGGGTCAGAAAGGCCCCTTGTAGTTAGTAGAAGTTAATATCTGGAGGGTCTCTGTCCACCTGGGGACAAAGTAAACACCATCAGAGTATATAAAAGTCATAAATTGTTTGAAACCGAGTTATTATTCCAACTATGGTATTGATCCTTAGAGTCCCGATCCCAAAGGGGTCAAGGTACACATCCTCAGATTATAAATCAGGTTTGATGTCTGATGATCCCTCGAGCCCAGCAGTTTCGTGCTTCGACCCGCTTAGGCGTGAACTCTCACTGGTTGGGGTTAGAAAAAATGACTCAGTGAGGTGGCCCAGTGATCAGAGATAAACCCACTGGGGGGAAGCAACGGTCAAGTTTTAAGCGTAGACCCCCCCCAGGTTGGGGTTAGGATAAGTGACAGGGGGGCTATCCCACCCCATTAAGTCACGGTAGGTTAGTCGTCCGGTTAAGTTCTAGGCGTAGGCCCTCCCAGGTTGGGGTTAGGATAAGTGACAGGGGGGTTATCTTACCCCCTTAAAGTCACAGTAGGTAAGCCTTCCGGTTAAGTTTTAGGCGTAGACCCTCCCAGGTTGGGGTTAGGGTAAGTGACAGGGGGGCTATCTCACCCCATTAAGTCACAGCAGGTCAGTCGTCTGGTTAAGTTTTAGGCGTAGACCCTCCCAGGTTGGGGTTAGGATAAGTGACAGGAGGGCTATCCTAGCCCATTAAGTCACAGTAGGTCAGCTTTACGGTTAAGTTTAGGCGTAGACCCTCCCAGGTTGGGGTTAGGATAGGTGACAGGGGGGCTATTCCACCCCATTAAATCACAGTAGGTCAGCCTATGGGATGGTGACGGTTGGGTTGAGGTACGCGGAGGAGGGCAAGAAAGGGAGAAATATGCAGGCGTCTAGGGGGAGTACCCGAGGAACGCAGGAGGGATAGATAGAAATTAAATAAAGGGCCTGTGTGGACATATGAGGTGCAACTGAGTGTGTGAGTGCGTGTCCTACCTTGACCGGGCAGCTAACTTAATCTGAAAAGCTAAAAAAGGTTCTACCTGGAAAGTTAAGAATCTATACCAATCCCGGGTGCAGATGTGGGGAGGACCCCAAGGAAATGCAGGGCTGTGGAAGGAAGGGGTTAATAAACAAGATACATGAGTGTCATAGCCCTGTCCTCACTGCACATGAGTGCGATGAAGATAAAGCCATGCAGACAATAGTGGTGGGAGTGGGGTGAGAGAGATATAGAGAGAGGCGCTCCTGTTAGAGCAAATAAAAGTTGTAGTCAAAAACGCAGGACTCCATTCCCTGGGCGGTGCCTCCTGCCGGGCCCATGCCAGAAATTAAGCAGGGATATACGGGGTCCTAACTGGCCACGACCGGTTTCGTCCTCTCCCAGGACTCGTCAGGTGACGGAAATAAAACATGAGCAGGAACCAGGGCCATCCTAGGCTACGGACTGACAGGGGACCTCGAGGCTACACCAAAGAAGGAGGATGGTGGTCACCCCGGTGCCCTCCTGGCAGCCCACCAGAAGCGGTATTCAGAATTATTGTCTAGGGAAAAGAGTAGAGAGGGAGAGAGAGGGGGAGGGCGCGCGTGTGTGCGAGGCATGTGTGTACACTCAGGGTGGTGAACAAGCTAAGTGAGAGGAGAAGATCTGTAAAAGAAGAAGCATGGGTTAGGATTAGTGAAAGGGGGTCCAGAAAAACCTGTGGAAGGAGGGGGGGGGGGGGGGGGGGATTGTCTTTATGTGTGAGTGCTTAATGCACAGAGAAGCCTAAAATGTGTGTGTGCCTAGAGAAAGAGAGAGAGCGGAACAGACCAGTAGAGAATAGTAGAGAGAGAGAGACAGAATGTGTGTGTGAGTGTGTGAGAGAGTATGTGTGTGAGCAAAGCCTAAGATTATGTGTGTGTGCTTATGCACAGAAATGAATGTGTGAGCATGGAATGGGAGGGGGAGGAGGGAGAGGGAAGAAAAGAGAAAGTACATTATATCCATGCATACATATACACCGACATGTAGTACAAGCATGCACACACACTATCAGCAGTTCATGCAAACGCGTGGGGTATGAGTATGAGGTGGTAGGCCCAAGTTATTAATAAATGCACCCTATTAAATCAATCAAGCAACCAAACTAGACTAGAAAGAAAAACTTACATATGGCCCCAGAAGATGGAGAAGTGAAGGTGAGATGGGAGATCCTAAGATGGATGCTTGCAGCGCGTGGTAGCAGCAGGTGCGTTCATGGGCAAAAAACAAGTGGGCTAGTTAGCAACAGGTCCGCTAGCACGCATGCGTTCACAGCATGGTACTGAATATGGCACAAAACAAGCTAATAATTCGATAAAAAACTAGATAAACAATTTATGAACGGCAAAAGCAAGTTAGAAAAATTATTGAGGGGTGGGAAATGGTCTTACGATCACGCAGCTCCGGTCGGCAGTCACAGTCTCAAACGAACACACAGGCTTATTAATACCGGAGTATTAGTGACGGCGAAGAAAAAAGTTTTTGGAGAGAGGACGTCAAGGGGCGGGATCTCCAAATCATGTCACTTGCCATTGGAGTGTAAGGTCCGTGATTGACGTGGCGAACCGGGACGTGCAGCCAAGTCCAATGTAAACAAACACTGCAAAACTAGCAACGCCGTTCGGTAGCAGAAAACGGAGACTTGGAGATGAGAAAAAATTCCAAACCAAGAGGCAGTAGAGTGGTACAATCCTCAGAGTGTAGGGGAAAACGAATCACGTTTTACACAGGTGTAGAACCGGTCTGCACTGCTACGTTATGTGAAAAATAGCTGCCGCAGAAGAACGACCTGCTGCGGTGACGTCACTGAGAGGAAATCCCAGGGAAGCCCCTGCGCGTCCGTGGTCTCTACAACAGGGTGTAGGTACAGGCGAAAAAAATATTATGTTGAGCAGCAATAAGGGACTGGACTACACATTAGCAGTAAACAGTAAACTAATATTATCCCTATTAATATAATATAATATATTATATAATAAACCCTTAGAATAAAAGGCAAAACCAGAACGTTCCAAGGTAAAATTAGGACTCCAAGATAATCTAAGGATGGCCAAAGTATCTAAAAAACAGTGGCAGAAACGTGATAAAAGCAGCTCTCAGACTAAGAATCACCATAGAGGTCACGACCAACATAATCCAGAGGCCTAGAGCCAGCCGTCTCACAGAGAAACCACGTCACACAAGCACATCCCTACTCTGGACAGCAACACAACTCAGACCACCAGGGTCCGCAAAGTGGTCGAGGTCACATCCGATATTCCCCAATCATCAATGCAGACCATGGTGCCTAATCCATGCCCTGACAGATGACAGCCGGTAGGCAAGACACCAGGGTCACATCCGATATACCTGATGTCAACAGCCACCCCAGGCAGTCACCCAAGGCCAAAACCCCATGACAAGGCCCAAGACCAAGATCACCGCTGAGGGTGAAACGCCCCGCAGTGAGTCCAAGTGGTCCAGAGATTATGGTATTAGCCAGTGAACAAGATACTCATCAAGACACCGGCCTAGGCCTCAATGGACAGAACAGTCTAGATTCCTAGAGTAGAGAGTAGGCCTAAATCCATATGTGTGTGAAAAAATGTGGTCCAGTCTATATGGTGATCTCCAGCGTAATCCCTCCAGGAAGATGACCACAAAAGGTGGTGTGTATACACAAAGTAGGCGTCAAGGCGCCACTCCACAGGTAACCTAATGGCATAGCCACAGGTAAAAACAGCTCTGTGGGTAGATGTCACCTGGTCACCACTTCTGTAGCTGTACAGGGATGTGTATTTGGAGAGTACAGGCCGTGGCATCCACTTTTTCTTGGTCTCCAGTGTAATCCCTCCAGGAAGATGACCACATAGAGTGGTGTGTAAACACAAAATAGGCGTGAGGGCGCCACTCCACAGGAAACCTAATGGCACAGCCACAGGTAAAATCACCTCTGTGGGTAGATGTCACCTGGTCACAACCTCTGCAGTTGTACAGGGATGTGTATTGTGAGAATACAGGCCGTAGCGTCCACTTCATTCTTCTCCACATGTGGTGAGGGGGGTGACGCGGTGGGGGCTCCATCGTCACGTGTGGGAGTGAGGGAATGTATAAAAGGAACATCCCCAGGTGGCCAACACACGGTGATAGCCCTTAGTACCGGTCCAGGCCTCAGTGTCCGTGGATGTGAATCCAAATAAGGAGAGCAAAAACTAGAAATACGTAGGCTATTAGATGTGAATAAACTCTGAGTAGTGGCTTCCGCATGCTAGGTTGACTTGCTGCTGTTGAGCCATGTCCTCTGATTATGCCATTGGGCGTCAGGAGGCTCCCGGTGGGTGATTGGCCGAGGAGGCCAGCTGAACCAGGAGCCGAGCGTCATGCAACACAACCTAGGTCCATTCATGGTAGTAAGATAAGGATAGGAGGCTGCTTAAGGGGAATCGGGCTAAAGGCTAGAGGGAAAATATCAAGCTAATCAAACTCCACCGGCTGTGGCAGGCTGAGTAGGAAGGTCTACCATTCCACGGACAGTCTGATGGGGGCCATTCTGGCTCCATACTAAATCCACACCCCCTAAGCGGTCCCCCCACTGTGCGAGCTGGTAAGGTCAATTAGTCGAAGCCCCAGCCAACACATCCACGGTCTTCTAGGTGAGAATGTTGTGAATGCAGGGGACATTAGGGACAGTTTGTATTGTGGACCCAGGTCTGGAGGAGAAGTCCAGACGCGCGTACGCGATCAATGGAGGTCTTTAAATCCAAAACAAGTGTATTGTATCTTCTCCCAGAAGGCTCCACATCAGATTTATTTGTGTCTAACAGGCGATACCATCCAGATCAGGTAGAGAATGGGGGGTCCCAGTCAGAGCACCTAAGTGTATCCAGGGGAGGCGAACCCTGATAGAGGTGACGGTGTCCGGGTACTCAAAAAACCAAACTAAACACAGGGAGGGGGATCACACTCCATGATGTGAGAGAGCCCCAAGTCCCAACTAGCGTGTGGGTGTCCCCACTAAACCTGGTTGCAGGGAGGGACACCAGAGAGACGGAGATGATAGGCCTCGGGTTGAAGGTAACTGACTAGAGTGCCCACCAGGAGTAGAGCGCCCCAGTGAAGGGGGGCTCGGCTAACCTAGGGGCTTATATAAGTAGGAACCAGGTACGGGAGCCTCAAAAGCGTGAGCAAAGTGCTGAACTAACCCGAACCACTGGATTTCTAATATGAGGTCAGGTTAGGCTAACAATGCTAAGTAGGGTTAAGCTAACAAAACCAATCTAAACGACGTGAACCGTGTGGACAAACGCTAAGCGGCAGAAATTGAGGGGCTAGGCTAACAAAGCTAGGTTAGGCTAACAATGCTAAGCTAGGCTAAGCTAACAAAAACCATCCAATTTGGTCAAAAACCGATATAGACCATGTCTAACATGCAAATTAGTGAGTTGGGTAAAGGCTAACAATGCTAAGCTAGGCTAAGTTAACAAAAACCGTCTAGATTGGTCAAAAAACGATATAGATCATAACTAACATGCAAAGTAGCGAATTGGGTAAAGGCTAATAATGCTAAGCTAGGCTAAGCTAGGTTATGCTAAGCTAACAAAAACGTCTAAGTAAGCAAAAAACGTGTGGGTCATGTTAAACCTACCGAATAACGCGTCAGGCTAACAATGCTAAGCTAAGCATGCTAAACGGCGTGAGATGGACCCAAAATGCGACGTTCTGATACATAACCTGGGTTCCTCGTGAAAAAGAGTGAAGGCCCGCCCGGTAGGTCTCTAGTCACACCGCGAGAATCAGGAGAAGCAATGTACATGGCTGCGAGTTTTAATCACATGCGGGTACATCATATAAAACCAGTACCCTCGCCACATCAACCCAGTGTGCGGCCGGTCTCATCTCCAAAAATGTGTCCCAACGGAAGTCTCAGCACATCTAGTTCCATGTCTCTGACTGGAGATCTGCCATGCACAAATTAGAGGGGCATATCCCCGTGCCCAGCTAGGAGGTGTTGCATGAAAGGGTTGGATCGCTAGTGGAGGGAGACGGTGCGAACAAGTTAGTGGTCCCAATATAACAGGCAGGTAAATTGGTGGCATCCTGATGTGGATTCAGATCACAGCCTTGTATGCTCCGGCGGGTTAGGTTTGACGTCTGAAAATCCCCCGAGCCCAGTAGTTCGGTACTTCGACCCACTTAGGCTCAGGACTGAGGCACACGCTATGCCAATGCTGAGTCATCCACCACATCCGAACAGGGGCTAGGCCCCTCTAGGAACCCCGAGGGGAACCCAGGCCGGGTAACCCCTGAAGTGCTCGCCACCCGACACAAGGTGAGTGAGGAGCACCCAGAGGGACAGTAATATATAAACATACAGTAAGAAACAATGCATAATATATAAGTATAGGTCGAGCACATGGATAGCCGTCTCCGTATCCACTTGACATGTTCAGGTAGCAGGGTCAATGCGGAAGCATGCTCAGGGTCAGAAAGGCCCCTTGTAGTTAGTAGAAGTTATTATCTGGAGGGTCTCTGTCCACCTGGGGACAAAGTAAACACCATCAGAGTATATAAAAGTCATAAATTGTTTGAAACCGAGTTATTATTCCAACTATGGTATTGATCCTTGGAGTCCCGATCCCAAAGGGGTCAAGGTACACATCCTCAGATTATAAATCAGGTTTGATGTCTGATGATCCCTCGAGCCCAGCAGTTTCGTGCTTCGACCCGCTTAGGCGTGAACTCTCACTGGTTGGGGTTAGAAAAAATGACTCAGTGAGGTGGCCCAGTGATCAGAGATAAACCCACTGGGGGGAAGCAACGGTCAAGTTTTAAGCGTAGACCCCCCCCAGGTTGGGGTTAGGATAAGTGACAGGGGGGCTATCCCACCCCATTAAGTCACGGTAGGTTAGTCGTCCGGTTAAGTTCTAGGCGTAGGCCCTCCCAGGTTGGGGTTAGGATAAGTGACAGGGGGGTTATCTTACCCCCTTAAAGTCACAGTAGGTAAGCCTTCCGGTTAAGTTTTAGGCGTAGACCCTCCCAGGTTGGGGTTAGGGTAAGTGACAGGGGGGCTATCTCACCCCATTAAGTCACAGCAGGTCAGTCGTCTGGTTAAGTTTTAGGCGTAGACCCTCCCAGGTTGGGGTTAGGATAAGTGACAGGAGGGCTATCCTAGCCCATTAAGTCACAGTAGGTCAGCTTTACGGTTAAGTTTAGGCGTAGACCCTCCCAGGTTGGGGTTAGGATAGGTGACAGGGGGGCTATTCCACCCCATTAAATCACAGTAGGTCAGCCTATGGGATGGTGACGGTTGGGTTGAGGTACGCGGAGGAGGGCAAGAAAGGGAGAAATATGCAGGCGTCTAGGGGGAGTACCCGAGGAACGCAGGAGGGATAGATAGAAATTAAATAAAGGGCCTGTGTGGACATATGAGGTGCAACTGAGTGTGTGAGTGCGTGTCCTACCTTGACCGGGCAGCTAACTTAATCTGAAAAGCTAAAAAAGGTTCTACCTGGAAAGTTAAGAATCTATACCAATCCCGGGTGCAGATGTGGGGAGGACCCCAAGGAAATGCAGGGCTGTGGAAGGAAGGGGTTAATAAACAAGATACATGAGTGTCATAGCCCTGTCCTCACTGCACATGAGTGCGATGAAGATAAAGCCATGCAGACAATAGTGGTGGGAGTGGGGTGAGAGAGATATAGAGAGAGGCGCTCCTGTTAGAGCAAATAAAAGTTGTAGTCAAAAACGCAGGACTCCATTCCCTGGGCGGTGCCTCCTGCCGGGCCCATGCCAGAAATTAAGCAGGGATATACGGGGTCCTAACTGGCCACGACCGGTTTCGTCCTCTCCCAGGACTCGTCAGGTGACGGAAATAAAACATGAGCAGGAACCAGGGCCATCCTAGGCTACGGACTGACAGGGGACCTCGAGGCTACACCAAAGAAGGAGGATGGTGGTCACCCCGGTGCCCTCCTGGCAGCCCACCAGAAGCGGTATTCAGAATTATTGTCTAGGGAAAAGAGTAGAGAGGGAGAGAGAGAGAGAGGGGGAGGGCGCGCGTGTGTGCGAGGCATGTGTGTACACTCAGGGTGGTGAACAAGCTAAGTGAGAGGAGAAGATCTGTAAAAGAAGAAGCATGGGTTAGGATTAGTGAAAGGGGGTCCAGAAAAACCTGTGGAAGGAGGGGGGGGGGGGGGGGGGATTGTCTTTATGTGTGAGTGCTTAATGCACAGAGAAGCCTAAAATGTGTGTGTGCCTAGAGAAAGAGAGAGAGCGGAACAGACCAGTAGAGAATAGTAGAGAGAGAGAGACAGAATGTGTGTGTGAGTGTGTGAGAGAGTATGTGTGTGAGCAAAGCCTAAGATTATGTGTGTGTGCTTATGCACAGAAATGAATGTGTGAGCATGGAATGGGAGGGGGAGGAGGGAGAGGGAAGAAAAGAGAAAGTACATTATATCCATGCATACATATACACAGACATGTAGTACAAGCATGCACACACACTATCAGCAGTTCATGCAAACGCGTGGGGTATGAGTATGAGGTGGTAGGCCCAAGTTATTAATAAATGCACCCTATTAAATCAATCAAGCAACCAAACTAGACTAGAAAGAAAAACTTACATATGGCCCCAGAAGATGGAGAAGTGAAGATGAGATGGGAGATCCTAAGATGGATGCTTGCAGCGCGTGGTAGCAGCAGGTGCGTTTATGGGCAAAAAACAAGTGGGCTAATTAGCAACAGGTCCGCTAGCACGCATGCGTTCAGAGCATGGTACTGAATATGACACAAAACAAGCTAATCATTCGATAAAAAAACTAGATAAACAATTTATGGATAGCAAAAGCAAGTTAGAAAACTTATTATTGAGGGGTGGGAAATGGTCTTACGGTCACGCAGCTCCGGTCGGCAGTCACAGTCTCAAACGAACACACAGGCTTATTAATACCGGAGTATTAGTGACGGTGAAGAAAAAAGTTTTTGGAGAGAGGACGTCAAGGGGCGGGATCTCCAAATCACGTCACTAGCCATTGGAGTGTAAGGTCTGTGATTGACGTGGCAAACCGGGACGTGCAGCCAAGTCCGATGTAAACAAACACTGCAAAACTAGCAACGCCGTTCGGTAGCAGAAAACGGAGACTTGGAGATGAGAAAAAATTCCAAACCAAGAGGCAGTAGAGTGGTACAATCCTCAGAGTGTAGGGGAAAACGAATCACGTTTTACACAGGTGTAGAACCGGTCTGCACTGCTACGTTATGTGAAAAATAGCTGCCGCAGAAGAACGACCTGCTGCGGTGACGTCACTGAGAGGAAATCCCAGGGAAGCCCCTGCGCGTCCGTGGTCTCTACAACAGGGTGTAGGTACAGGCGAAAAAAATATTATGTTGAGCAGCAATAAGGGACTGGACTACACATTAGCAGTAAACAGTAAACTAATATTATCCCTATTAATATAATATAATATATTATATAATAAACCCTTAGAATAAAAGGCAAAACCAGAACGTTCCAAGGTAAAATTAGGACTCCAAGATAATCTAAGGATGGCCAAAGTATCTAAAAAACAGTGGCAGAAACGTGATAAAAGCAGCTCTCAGACTAAGAATCACCATAGAGGTCACGACCAACATAATCCAGAGGCCTAGAGCCAGCCGTCTCACAGAGAAACCACGTCACACAAGCACATCCCTACTCTGGACAGCAACACAACTCAGACCACCAGGGTCCGCAAAGTGGTCGAGGTCACATCCGATATTCCCCAATCATCAATGCAGACCATGGTGCCTAATCCATGCCCTGACAGATGACAGCCGGTAGGCAAGACACCAGGGTCACATCCGATATACCTGATGTCAACAGCCACCCCAGGCAGTCACCCAAGGCCAAAACCCCATGACAAGGCCCAAGACCAAGATCACCGCTGAGGGTGAAACGCCCCGCAGTGAGTCCAAGTGGTCCAGAGATTATGGTATTAGCCAGTGAACAAGATACTCATCAAGACACCGGCCTAGGCCTCAATGGACAGAACAGTCTAGATTCCTAGAGTAGAGAGTAGGCCTAAATCCATATGTGTGTGAAAAAATGTGGTCCAGTCTATATGGTGATCTCCAGCGTAATCCCTCCAGGAAGATGACCACAAAAGGTGGTGTGTATACACAAAGTAGGCGTCAAGGCGCCACTCCACAGGTAACCTAATGGCATAGCCACAGGTAAAAACAGCTCTGTGGGTAGATGTCACCTGGTCACCACTTCTGTAGCTGTACAGGGATGTGTATTTGGAGAGTACAGGCCGTGGCATCCACTTTTTCTTGGTCTCCAGTGTAATCCCTCCAGGAAGATGACCACATAGAGTGGTGTGTAAACACAAAATAGGCGTGAGGGCGCCACTCCACAGGAAACCTAATGGCACAGCCACAGGTAAAATCACCTCTGTGGGTAGATGTCACCTGGTCACAACCTCTGCAGTTGTACAGGGATGTGTATTGTGAGAATACAGGCCGTAGCGTCCACTTCATTCTTCTCCACATGTGGTGAGGGGGGTGACGCGGTGGGGGCTCCATCGTCACGTGTGGGAGTGAGGGAATGTATAAAAGGAACATCCCCAGGTGGCCAACACACGGTGATAGCCCTTAGTACCGGTCCAGGCCTCAGTGTCCGTGGATGTGAATCCAAATAAGGAGAGCAAAAACTAGAAATACGTAGGCTATTAGATGTGAATAAACTCTGAGTAGTGGCTTCCGCATGCTAGGTTGACTTGCTGCTGTTGAGCCATGTCCTCTGATTATGCCATTGGGCGTCAGGAGGCTCCCGGTGGGTGATTGGCCGAGGAGGCCAGCTGAACCAGGAGCCGAGCGTCATGCAACACAACCTAGGTCCATTCATGGTAGTAAGATAAGGATAGGAGGCTGCTTAAGGGGAATCGGGCTAAAGGCTAGAGGGAAAATATCAAGCTAATCAAACTCCACCGGCTGTGGCAGGCTGAGTAGGAAGGTCTACCATTCCACGGACAGTCTGATGGGGGCCATTCTGGCTCCATACTAAATCCACACCCCCTAAGCGGTCCCCCCACTGTGCGAGCTGGTAAGGTCAATTAGTCGAAGCCCCAGCCAACACATCCACGGTCTTCTAGGTGAGAATGTTGTGAATGCAGGGGACATTAGGGACAGTTTGTATTGTGGACCCAGGTCTGGAGGAGAAGTCCAGACGCGCGTACGCGATCAATGGAGGTCTTTAAATCCAAAACAAGTGTATTGTATCTTCTCCCAGAAGGCTCCACATCAGATTTATTTGTGTCTAACAGGCGATACCATCCAGATCAGGTAGAGAATGGGGGGTCCCAGTCAGAGCACCTAAGTGTATCCAGGGGAGGCGAACCCTGATAGAGGTGACGGTGTCCGGGTACTCAAAAAACCAAACTAAACACAGGGAGGGGGATCACACTCCATGATGTGAGAGAGCCCCAAGTCCCAACTAGCGTGTGGGTGTCCCCACTAAACCTGGTTGCAGGGAGGGACACCAGAGAGACGGAGATGATAGGCCTCGGGTTGAAGGTAACTGACTAGAGTGCCCACCAGGAGTAGAGCGCCCCAGTGAAGGGGGGCTCGGCTAACCTAGGGGCTTATATAAGTAGGAACCAGGTACGGGAGCCTCAAAAGCGTGAGCAAAGTGCTGAACTAACCCGAACCACTGGATTTCTAATATGAGGTCAGGTTAGGCTAACAATGCTAAGTAGGGTTAAGCTAACAAAACCAATCTAAACGACGTGAACCGTGTGGACAAACGCTAAGCGGCAGAAATTGAGGGGCTAGGCTAACAAAGCTAGGTTAGGCTAACAATGCTAAGCTAGGCTAAGCTAACAAAAACCATCCAATTTGGTCAAAAACCGATATAGACCATGTCTAACATGCAAATTAGTGAGTTGGGTAAAGGCTAACAATGCTAAGCTAGGCTAAGTTAACAAAAACCGTCTAGATTGGTCAAAAAACGATATAGATCATAACTAACATGCAAAGTAGCGAATTGGGTAAAGGCTAATAATGCTAAGCTAGGCTAAGCTAGGTTATGCTAAGCTAACAAAAACGTCTAAGTAAGCAAAAAACGTGTGGGTCATGTTAAACCTACCGAATAACGCGTCAGGCTAACAATGCTAAGCTAAGCATGCTAAACGGCGTGAGATGGACCCAAAATGCGACGTTCTGATACATAACCTGGGTTCCTCGTGAAAAAGAGTGAAGGCCCGCCCGGTAGGTCTCTAGTCACACCGCGAGAATCAGGAGAAGCAATGTACATGGCTGCGAGTTTTAATCACATGCGGGTACATCATATAAAACCAGTACCCTCGCCACATCAACCCAGTGTGCGGCCGGTCTCATCTCCAAAAATGTGTCCCAACGGAAGTCTCAGCACATCTAGTTCCATGTCTCTGACTGGAGATCTGCCATGCACAAATTAGAGGGGCATATCCCCGTGCCCAGCTAGGAGGTGTTGCATGAAAGGGTTGGATCGCTAGTGGAGGGAGACGGTGCGAACAAGTTAGTGGTCCCAATATAACAGGCAGGTAAATTGGTGGCATCCTGATGTGGATTCAGATCACAGCCTTGTATGCTCCGGCGGGTTAGGTTTGACGTCTGAAAATCCCCCGAGCCCAGTAGTTCGGTACTTCGACCCACTTAGGCTCAGGACTGAGGCACACGCTATGCCAATGCTGAGTCATCCACCACATCCGAACAGGGGCTAGGCCCCTCTAGGAACCCCGAGGGGAACCCAGGCCGGGTAACCCCTGAAGTGCTCGCCACCCGACACAAGGTGAGTGAGGAGCACCCAGAGGGACAGTAATATATAAACATACAGTAAGAAACAATGCATAATATATAAGTATAGGTCGAGCACATGGATAGCCGTCTCCGTATCCACTTGACATGTTCAGGTAGCAGGGTCAATGCGGAAGCATGCTCAGGGTCAGAAAGGCCCCTTGTAGTTAGTAGAAGTTATTATCTGGAGGGTCTCTGTCCACCTGGGGACAAAGTAAACACCATCAGAGTATATAAAAGTCATAAATTGTTTGAAACCGAGTTATTATTCCAACTATGGTATTGATCCTTGGAGTCCCGATCCCAAAGGGGTCAAGGTACACATCCTCAGATTATAAATCAGGTTTGATGTCTGATGATCCCTCGAGCCCAGCAGTTTCGTGCTTCGACCCGCTTAGGCGTGAACTCTCACTGGTTGGGGTTAGAAAAAATGACTCAGTGAGGTGGCCCAGTGATCAGAGATAAACCCACTGGGGGGAAGCAACGGTCAAGTTTTAAGCGTAGACCCCCCCCAGGTTGGGGTTAGGATAAGTGACAGGGGGGCTATCCCACCCCATTAAGTCACGGTAGGTTAGTCGTCCGGTTAAGTTCTAGGCGTAGGCCCTCCCAGGTTGGGGTTAGGATAAGTGACAGGGGGGTTATCTTACCCCCTTAAAGTCACAGTAGGTAAGCCTTCCGGTTAAGTTTTAGGCGTAGACCCTCCCAGGTTGGGGTTAGGGTAAGTGACAGGGGGGCTATCTCACCCCATTAAGTCACAGCAGGTCAGTCGTCTGGTTAAGTTTTAGGCGTAGACCCTCCCAGGTTGGGGTTAGGATAAGTGACAGGAGGGCTATCCTAGCCCATTAAGTCACAGTAGGTCAGCTTTACGGTTAAGTTTAGGCGTAGACCCTCCCAGGTTGGGGTTAGGATAGGTGACAGGGGGGCTATTCCACCCCATTAAATCACAGTAGGTCAGCCTATGGGATGGTGACGGTTGGGTTGAGGTACGCGGAGGAGGGCAAGAAAGGGAGAAATATGCAGGCGTCTAGGGGGAGTACCCGAGGAACGCAGGAGGGATAGATAGAAATTAAATAAAGGGCCTGTGTGGACATATGAGGTGCAACTGAGTGTGTGAGTGCGTGTCCTACCTTGACCGGGCAGCTAACTTAATCTGAAAAGCTAAAAAAGGTTCTACCTGGAAAGTTAAGAATCTATACCAATCCCGGGTGCAGATGTGGGGAGGACCCCAAGGAAATGCAGGGCTGTGGAAGGAAGGGGTTAATAAACAAGATACATGAGTGTCATAGCCCTGTCCTCACTGCACATGAGTGCGATGAAGATAAAGCCATGCAGACAATAGTGGTGGGAGTGGGGTGAGAGAGATATAGAGAGAGGCGCTCCTGTTAGAGCAAATAAAAGTTGTAGTCAAAAACGCAGGACTCCATTCCCTGGGCGGTGCCTCCTGCCGGGCCCATGCCAGAAATTAAGCAGGGATATACGGGGTCCTAACTGGCCACGACCGGTTTCGTCCTCTCCCAGGACTCGTCAGGTGACGGAAATAAAACATGAGCAGGAACCAGGGCCATCCTAGGCTACGGACTGACAGGGGACCTCGAGGCTACACCAAAGAAGGAGGATGGTGGTCACCCCGGTGCCCTCCTGGCAGCCCACCAGAAGCGGTATTCAGAATTATTGTCTAGGGAAAAGAGTAGAGAGGGAGAGAGAGAGAGAGGGGGAGGGCGCGCGTGTGTGCGAGGCATGTGTGTACACTCAGGGTGGTGAACAAGCTAAGTGAGAGGAGAAGATCTGTAAAAGAAGAAGCATGGGTTAGGATTAGTGAAAGGGGGTCCAGAAAAACCTGTGGAAGGAGGGGGGGGGGGGGGGGGGATTGTCTTTATGTGTGAGTGCTTAATGCACAGAGAAGCCTAAAATGTGTGTGTGCCTAGAGAAAGAGAGAGAGCGGAACAGACCAGTAGAGAATAGTAGAGAGAGAGAGACAGAATGTGTGTGTGAGTGTGTGAGAGAGTATGTGTGTGAGCAAAGCCTAAGATTATGTGTGTGTGCTTATGCACAGAAATGAATGTGTGAGCATGGAATGGGAGGGGGAGGAGGGAGAGGGAAGAAAAGAGAAAGTACATTATATCCATGCATACATATACACAGACATGTAGTACAAGCATGCACACACACTATCAGCAGTTCATGCAAACGCGTGGGGTATGAGTATGAGGTGGTAGGCCCAAGTTATTAATAAATGCACCCTATTAAATCAATCAAGCAACCAAACTAGACTAGAAAGAAAAACTTACATATGGCCCCAGAAGATGGAGAAGTGAAGATGAGATGGGAGATCCTAAGATGGATGCTTGCAGCGCGTGGTAGCAGCAGGTGCGTTTATGGGCAAAAAACAAGTGGGCTAATTAGCAACAGGTCCGCTAGCACGCATGCGTTCAGAGCATGGTACTGAATATGACACAAAACAAGCTAATCATTCGATAAAAAAACTAGATAAACAATTTATGGATAGCAAAAGCAAGTTAGAAAACTTATTATTGAGGGGTGGGAAATGGTCTTACGGTCACGCAGCTCCGGTCGGCAGTCACAGTCTCAAACGAACACACAGGCTTATTAATACCGGAGTATTAGTGACGGTGAAGAAAAAAGTTTTTGGAGAGAGGACGTCAAGGGGCGGGATCTCCAAATCACGTCACTAGCCATTGGAGTGTAAGGTCTGTGATTGACGTGGCAAACCGGGACGTGCAGCCAAGTCCGATGTAAACAAACACTGCAAAACTAGCAACGCCGTTCGGTAGCAGAAAACGGAGACTTGGAGATGAGAAAAAATTCCAAACCAAGAGGCAGTAGAGTGGTACAATCCTCAGAGTGTAGGGGAAAACGAATCACGTTTTACACAGGTGTAGAACCGGTCTGCACTGCTACGTTATGTGAAAAATAGCTGCCGCAGAAGAACGACCTGCTGCGGTGACGTCACTGAGAGGAAATCCCAGGGAAGCCCCTGCGCGTCCGTGGTCTCTACAACAGGGTGTAGGTACAGGCGAAAAAAATATTATGTTGAGCAGCAATAAGGGACTGGACTACACATTAGCAGTAAACAGTAAACTAATATTATCCCTATTAATATAATATAATATATTATATAATAAACCCTTAGAATAAAAGGCAAAACCAGAACGTTCCAAGGTAAAATTAGGACTCCAAGATAATCTAAGGATGGCCAAAGTATCTAAAAAACAGTGGCAGAAACGTGATAAAAGCAGCTCTCAGACTAAGAATCACCATAGAGGTCACGACCAACATAATCCAGAGGCCTAGAGCCAGCCGTCTCACAGAGAAACCACGTCACACAAGCACATCCCTACTCTGGACAGCAACACAACTCAGACCACCAGGGTCCGCAAAGTGGTCGAGGTCACATCCGATATTCCCCAATCATCAATGCAGACCATGGTGCCTAATCCATGCCCTGACAGATGACAGCCGGTAGGCAAGACACCAGGGTCACATCCGATATACCTGATGTCAACAGCCACCCCAGGCAGTCACCCAAGGCCAAAACCCCATGACAAGGCCCAAGACCAAGATCACCGCTGAGGGTGAAACGCCCCGCAGTGAGTCCAAGTGGTCCAGAGATTATGGTATTAGCCAGTGAACAAGATACTCATCAAGACACCGGCCTAGGCCTCAATGGACAGAACAGTCTAGATTCCTAGAGTAGAGAGTAGGCCTAAATCCATATGTGTGTGAAAAAATGTGGTCCAGTCTATATGGTGATCTCCAGCGTAATCCCTCCAGGAAGATGACCACAAAAGGTGGTGTGTATACACAAAGTAGGCGTCAAGGCGCCACTCCACAGGTAACCTAATGGCATAGCCACAGGTAAAAACAGCTCTGTGGGTAGATGTCACCTGGTCACCACTTCTGTAGCTGTACAGGGATGTGTATTTGGAGAGTACAGGCCGTGGCATCCACTTTTTCTTGGTCTCCAGTGTAATCCCTCCAGGAAGATGACCACATAGAGTGGTGTGTAAACACAAAAGAGGGCGCCACTCCACAGGAAACCTAATGGCACAGCCACAGGTAAAATCACCTCTGTGGGTAGATGTCACCTGGTCACAACCTCTGCAGTTGTACAGGGATGTGTATTGTGAGAATACAGGCCGTAGCGTCCACTTCATTCTTCTCCACATGTGGTGAGGGGGGTGACGCGGTGGGGGCTCCATCGTCACGTGTGGGAGTGAGGGAATGTATAAAAGGAACATCCCCAGGTGGCCAACACACGGTGATAGCCCTTAGTACCGGTCCAGGCCTCAGTGTCCGTGGATGTGAATCCAAATAAGGAGAGAAAAAACTAGAAATACGTAGGCTATTAGATGTGAATAAACTCTGAGTAGTGGCTTCCGCATGCTAGGTTGACTTGCTGCTGTTGAGCCATGTCCTCTGACTATGCCATTGGGCGTCAGGAGGCTCCCGGTGGGTGATTGGCCGAGGAGGCCAGCTGAACCAGGAGCCGAGCGTCATGCAACACAACCTAGGTCCATTCATGGTAGTAAGATAAGGATAGGAGGCTGCTTAAGGGGAATCGGGCTAAAGGCTAGAGGGAAAATATCAAGCTAATCAAACTCCACCGGCTGTGGCAGGCTGAGTAGGAAGGTCTACCATTCCACGGACAGTCTGATGGGGGCCATTCTGGCTCCATACTAAATCCACACCCCCTAAGCGGTCCCCCCACTGTGCGAGCTGGTAAGGTCAATTAGTCGAAGCCCCAGCCAACACATCCACGGTCTTCTAGGTGAGAATGTTGTGAATGCAGGGGACATTAGGGACAGTTTGTATTGTGGACCCAGGTCTGGAGGAGAAGTCCAGACGCGCGTACGCGATCAATGGAGGTCTTTAAATCCAAAACAAGTGTATTGTATCTTCTCCCAGAAGGCTCCACATCAGATTTATTTGTGTCTAACAGGCGATACCATCCAGATCAGGTAGAGAATGGGGGGTCCCAGTCAGAGCACCTAAGTGTATCCAGGGGAGGCGAACCCTGATAGAGGTGACGGTGTCCGGGTACTCAAAAAACCAAACTAAACACAGGGAGGGGGATCACACTCCATGATGTGAGAGAGCCCCAAGTCCCAACTAGCGTGTGGGTGTCCCCACTAAACCTGGTTGCAGGGAGGGACACCAGAGAGACGGAGATGATAGGCCTCGGGTTGAAGGTAACTGACTAGAGTGCCCACCAGGAGTAGAGCGCCCCAGTGAAGGGGGGCTCGGCTAACCTAGGGGCTTATATAAGTAGGAACCAGGTACGGGAGCCTCAAAAGCGTGAGCAAAGTGCTGAACTAACCCGAACCACTGGATTTCTAATATGAGGTCAGGTTAGGCTAACAATGCTAAGTAGGGTTAAGCTAACAAAACCAATCTAATCGACGTGAACCGTGTGGACAAACGCTAAGCGGCAGAAATTGAGGGGCTAGGCTAACAAAGCTAGGTTAGGCTAACAATGCTAAGCTAGGCTAAGCTAACAAAAACCATCCAATTTGGTCAAAAACCGATATAGACCATGTCTAACATGCAAATTAGTGAGTTGGGTAAAGGCTAACAATGCTAAGCTAGGCTAAGTTAACAAAAACCGTCTAGATTGGTCAAAAAACGATATAGATCATAACTAACATGCAAACTAGCGAATTGGGTAAAGGCTAATAATGCTAAGCTAGGCTAAGCTAGGTTATGCTAAGCTAACAAAAACGTCTAAGTAAGCAAAAAACGTGTGGGTCATGTTAAACCTACCGAATAACGCGTCGGGCTAGGCTAACAATGCTAAGCTAAGCATGCTAAACGGCGTGAGATGGACCCAAAATGCGACGTTCTGATACATAACCTGGGTTCCTCGTGAAAAAGAGCGAAGGCCCGCCCGGTAGGTCTCTAGTCACACCGCGAGAATCAGGAGAAGCAATGTACATGGCTGCGAGTTTTAATCACATGCGGGTACATCATATAAAACCAGTACCCTCGCCACATCAACCCAGTGTGCGGCCGGTCTCATCTCCAAAAAATGTTTCCCAACGGAAGTCTCAGCACATCTAGTTCCATGTCTCTGACTGGAGATCTGCCATGCACAAATTAGAGGGGCATATCCCCGTGCCCAGCTAGGAGGTGTTGCATGAAAGGGTTGGATCGCTAGTGGAGGGAGACGGTGCGAACAAGTTAGTGGTCCCAATATAACAGGCAGGTAAATTGGTGGCATCCTGATGTGGATTCAGATCACAGCCTTGTATGCTCCGGCGGGTTAGGTTTGACGTCTGAAAATCCCCCGAGCCCAGTAGTTCGGTACTTCGACCCACTTAGGCTCAGGACTGAGGCACACGCTATGCCAATGCTGAGTCATCCACCACATCCGAACAGGGGCTAGGCCCCTCTAGGAACCCCGAGGGGAACCCAGGCCGGGTAACCCCTGAAGTGCTCGCCACCCGACACAAGGTGAGTGAGGAGCACCCAGAGGGACAGTAATATATAAACATACAGTAAGAAACAATGCATAATATATAAGTATAGGTCGAGCACATGGATAGCCGTCTCCGTATCCACTTGACATGTTCAGGTAGCAGGGTCAATGCGGAAGCATGCTCAGGGTCAGAAAGGCCCCTTGTAGTTAGTAGAAGTTATTATCTGGAGGGTCTCTGTCCACCTGGGGACAAAGTAAACACCATCAGAGTATATAAAAGTCATAAATTGTTTGAAACCGAGTTATTATTCCAACTATGGTATTGATCCTTAGAGTCCCGATCCCAAAGGGGTCAAGGTACACATCCTCAGATTATAAATCAGGTTTGATGTCTGATGATCCCTCGAGCCCAGCAGTTTCGTGCTTCGACCCGCTTAGGCGTGAACTCTCACTGGTTGGGGTTAGAAAAAATGACTCAGTGAGGTGGCCCAGTGATCAGAGATAAACCCACTGGGGGGAAGCAACGGTCAAGTTTTAAGCGTAGACCCCCCCCAGGTTGGGGTTAGGATAAGTGACAGGGGGGCTATCCCACCCCATTAAGTCACGGTAGGTTAGTCGTCCGGTTAAGTTCTAGGCGTAGGCCCTCCCAGGTTGGGGTTAGGATAAGTGACAGGGGGGTTATCTTACCCCCTTAAAGTCACAGTAGGTAAGCCTTCCGGTTGAGTTTTAGGCGTAGACCCTCCCAGGTTGGGGTTAGGGTAAGTGACAGGGGGGCTATCTCACCCCATTAAGTCACAGCAGGTCAGTCGTCTGGTTAAGTTTTAGGCGTAGACCCTCCCAGGTTGGGGTTAGGGTAAGTGACAGGAGGGCTATCCTAGCCCATTAAGTCACAGTAGGTCAGCTTTACGGTTAAGTTTAGGCGTAGACCCTCCCAGGTTGGGGTTAGGATAGGTGACAGGGGGGCTATTCCACCCCATTAAATCACAGTAGGTCAGCCTATGGGATGGTGACGGTTGGGTTGAGGTACGCGGAGGAGGGCAAGAAAGGGAGAAATATGCAGGCGTCTAGGGGGAGTACCCGAGGAACGCAGGAGGGATAGATAGAAATAAAATAAAGGGCCTGTGTGGACATATGAGGTGCAACTGAGTGTGTGAGTGCGTGTCCTACCTTGACCGGGCAGCTAACTTAATCTGAAAAGCTAAAAAAGGTTCTACCTGGAAAGTTAAGAATCTATACCAATCCCGGGTGCAGATGTGGGGAGGACCCCAAGGAAATGCAGGGCTGTGGAAGGAAGGGGTTAATAAACAAGATACATGAGTGTCATAGCCCTGTCCTCACTGCACATGAGTGCGATGAAGATAAAGCCATGCAGACAATAGTGGTGGGAGTGGGGTGAGAGAGATATAGAGAGAGGCGCTCCTGTTAGAGCAAATAAAAGTTGTAGTCAAAAACGCAGGACTCCATTCCCTGGGCGGTGCCTCCTGCCGGGCCCATGCCAGAAATTAAGCAGGGATATACGGGGTCCTAACTGGCCACGACCGGTTTCGTCCTCTCCCAGGACTCGTCAGGTGACGGAAATAAAACATGAGCAGGAACCAGGGCCATCCTAGGCTACGGACTGACAGGGGACCTCGAGGCTACACCAAAGAAGGAGGATGGTGGTCACCCCGGTGCCCTCCTGGCAGCCCACCAGAAGCGGTATTCAGAATTATTGTCTAGGGAAAAGAGTAGAGAGGGAGAGAGAGAGAGAGGGGGAGGGCGCGCGTGTGTGCGAGGCATGTGTGTACACTCAGGGTGGTGAACAAGCTAAGTGAGAGGAGAAGATCTGTAAAAGAAGAAGCATGGGTTAGGATTAGTGAAAGGGGGTCCAGAAAAACCTGTGGAAGGAGGGGGGGGGGGGGGGGGGGATTGTCTTTATGTGTGAGTGCTTAATGCACAGAGAAGCCTAAAATGTGTGTGTGCCTAGAGAAAGAGAGAGAGCGGAACAGACCAGTAGAGAATAGTAGAGAGAGAGAGACAGAATGTGTGTGTGAGTGTGTGAGAGAGTATGTGTGTGAGCAAAGCCTAAGATTATGTGTGTGTGCTTATGCACAGAAATGAATGTGTGAGCATGGAATGGGAGGGGGAGGAGGGAGAGGGAAGAAAAGAGAAAGTACATTATATCCATGCATACATATACACAGACATGTAGTACAAGCATGCACACACACTATCAGCAGTTCATGCAAACGCGTGGGGTATGAGTATGAGGTGGTAGGCCCAAGTTATTAATAAATGCACCCTATTAAATCAATCAAGCAACCAAACTAGACTAGAAAGAAAAACTTACATATGGCCCCAGAAGATGGAGAAGTGAAGATGAGATGGGAGATCCTAAGATGGATGCTTGCAGCGCGTGGTAGCAGCAGGTGCGTTTATGGGCAAAAAACAAGTGGGCTAATTAGCAACAGGTCCGCTAGCACGCATGCGTTCAGAGCATGGTACTGAATATGACACAAAACAAGCTAATCATTCGATAAAAAAACTAGATAAACAATTTATGGATAGCAAAAGCAAGTTAGAAAACTTATTATTGAGGGGTGGGAAATGGTCTTACGGTCACGCAGCTCCGGTCGGCAGTCACAGTCTCAAACGAACACACAGGCTTATTAATACCGGAGTATTAGTGACGGTGAAGAAAAAAGTTTTTGGAGAGAGGACGTCAAGGGGCGGGATCTCCAAATCACGTCACTAGCCATTGGAGTGTAAGGTCTGTGATTGACGTGGCAAACCGGGACGTGCAGCCAAGTCCGATGTAAACAAACACTGCAAAACTAGCAACGCCGTTCGGTAGCAGAAAACGGAGACTTGGAGATGAGAAAAAATTCCAAACCAAGAGGCAGTAGAGTGGTACAATCCTCAGAGTGTAGGGGAAAACGAATCACGTTTTACACAGGTGTAGAACCGGTCTGCACTGCTACGTTATGTGAAAAATAGCTGCCGCAGAAGAACGACCTGCTGCGGTGACGTCACTGAGAGGAAATCCCAGGGAAGCCCCTGCGCGTCCGTGGTCTCTACAACAGGGTGTAGGTACAGGCGAAAAAAATATTATGTTGAGCAGCAATAAGGGACTGGACTACACATTAGCAGTAAACAGTAAACTAATATTATCCCTATTAATATAATATAATATATTATATAATAAACCCTTAGAATAAAAGGCAAAACCAGAACGTTCCAAGGTAAAATTAGGACTCCAAGATAATCTAAGGATGGCCAAAGTATCTAAAAAACAGTGGCAGAAACGTGATAAAAGCAGCTCTCAGACTAAGAATCACCATAGAGGTCACGACCAACATAATCCAGAGGCCTAGAGCCAGCCGTCTCACAGAGAAACCACGTCACACAAGCACATCCCTACTCTGGACAGCAACACAACTCAGACCACCAGGGTCCGCAAAGTGGTCGAGGTCACATCCGATATTCCCCAATCATCAATGCAGACCATGGTGCCTAATCCATGCCCTGACAGATGACAGCCGGTAGGCAAGACACCAGGGTCACATCCGATATACCTGATGTCAACAGCCACCCCAGGCAGTCACCCAAGGCCAAAACCCCATGACAAGGCCCAAGACCAAGATCACCGCTGAGGGTGAAACGCCCCGCAGTGAGTCCAAGTGGTCCAGAGATTATGGTATTAGCCAGTGAACAAGATACTCATCAAGACACCGGCCTAGGCCTCAATGGACAGAACAGTCTAGATTCCTAGAGTAGAGAGTAGGCCTAAATCCATATGTGTGTGAAAAAATGTGGTCCAGTCTATATGGTGATCTCCAGCGTAATCCCTCCAGGAAGATGACCACAAAAGGTGGTGTGTATACACAAAGTAGGCGTCAAGGCGCCACTCCACAGGTAACCTAATGGCATAGCCACAGGTAAAAACAGCTCTGTGGGTAGATGTCACCTGGTCACCACTTCTGTAGCTGTACAGGGATGTGTATTTGGAGAGTACAGGCCGTGGCATCCACTTTTTCTTGGTCTCCAGTGTAATCCCTCCAGGAAGATGACCACATAGAGTGGTGTGTAAACACAAAATAGGCGTGAGGGCGCCACTCCACAGGAAACCTAATGGCACAGCCACAGGTAAAATCACCTCTGTGGGTAGATGTCACCTGGTCACAACCTCTGCAGTTGTACAGGGATGTGTATTGTGAGAATACAGGCCGTAGCGTCCACTTCATTCTTCTCCACATGTGGTGAGGGGGGTGACGCGGTGGGGGCTCCATCGTCACGTGTGGGAGTGAGGGAATGTATAAAAGGAACATCCCCAGGTGGCCAACACACGGTGATAGCCCTTAGTACCGGTCCAGGCCTCAGTGTCCGTGGATGTGAATCCAAATAAGGAGAGAAAAAACTAGAAATACGTAGGCTATTAGATGTGAATAAACTCTGAGTAGTGGCTTCCGCATGCTAGGTTGACTTGCTGCTGTTGAGCCATGTCCTCTGACTATGCCATTGGGCGTCAGGAGGCTCCCGGTGGGTGATTGGCCGAGGAGGCCAGCTGAACCAGGAGCCGAGCGTCATGCAACACAACCTAGGTCCATTCATGGTAGTAAGATAAGGATAGGAGGCTGCTTAAGGGGAATCGGGCTAAAGGCTAGAGGGAAAATATCAAGCTAATCAAACTCCACCGGCTGTGGCAGGCTGAGTAGGAAGGTCTACCATTCCACGGACAGTCTGATGGGGGCCATTCTGGCTCCATACTAAATCCACACCCCCTAAGCGGTCCCCCCACTGTGCGAGCTGGTAAGGTCAATTAGTCGAAGCCCCAGCCAACACATCCACGGTCTTCTAGGTGAGAATGTTGTGAATGCAGGGGACATTAGGGACAGTTTGTATTGTGGACCCAGGTCTGGAGGAGAAGTCCAGACGCGCGTACGCGATCAATGGAGGTCTTTAAATCCAAAACAAGTGTATTGTATCTTCTCCCAGAAGGCTCCACATCAGATTTATTTGTGTCTAACAGGCGATACCATCCAGATCAGGTAGAGAATGGGGGGTCCCAGTCAGAGCACCTAAGTGTATCCAGGGGAGGCGAACCCTGATAGAGGTGACGGTGTCCGGGTACTCAAAAAACCAAACTAAACACAGGGAGGGGGATCACACTCCATGATGTGAGAGAGCCCCAAGTCCCAACTAGCGTGTGGGTGTCCCCACTAAACCTGGTTGCAGGGAGGGACACCAGAGAGACGGAGATGATAGGCCTCGGGTTGAAGGTAACTGACTAGAGTGCCCACCAGGAGTAGAGCGCCCCAGTGAAGGGGGGCTCGGCTAACCTAGGGGCTTATATAAGTAGGAACCAGGTACGGGAGCCTCAAAAGCGTGAGCAAAGTGCTGAACTAACCCGAACCACTGGATTTCTAATATGAGGTCAGGTTAGGCTAACAATGCTAAGTAGGGTTAAGCTAACAAAACCAATCTAATCGACGTGAACCGTGTGGACAAACGCTAAGCGGCAGAAATTGAGGGGCTAGGCTAACAAAGCTAGGTTAGGCTAACAATGCTAAGCTAGGCTAAGCTAACAAAAACCATCCAATTTGGTCAAAAACCGATATAGACCATGTCTAACATGCAAATTAGTGAGTTGGGTAAAGGCTAACAATGCTAAGCTAGGCTAAGTTAACAAAAACCGTCTAGATTGGTCAAAAAACGATATAGATCATAACTAACATGCAAACTAGCGAATTGGGTAAAGGCTAATAATGCTAAGCTAGGCTAAGCTAGGTTATGCTAAGCTAACAAAAACGTCTAAGTAAGCAAAAAACGTGTGGGTCATGTTAAACCTACCGAATAACGCGTCGGGCTAGGCTAACAATGCTAAGCTAAGCATGCTAAACGGCGTGAGATGGACCCAAAATGCGACGTTCTGATACATAACCTGGGTTCCTCGTGAAAAAGAGCGAAGGCCCGCCCGGTAGGTCTCTAGTCACACCGCGAGAATCAGGAGAAGCAATGTACATGGCTGCGAGTTTTAATCACATGCGGGTACATCATATAAAACCAGTACCCTCGCCACATCAACCCAGTGTGCGGCCGGTCTCATCTCCAAAAAATGTTTCCCAACGGAAGTCTCAGCACATCTAGTTCCATGTCTCTGACTGGAGATCTGCCATGCACAAATTAGAGGGGCATATCCCCGTGCCCAGCTAGGAGGTGTTGCATGAAAGGGTTGGATCGCTAGTGGAGGGAGACGGTGCGAACAAGTTAGTGGTCCCAATATAACAGGCAGGTAAATTGGTGGCATCCTGATGTGGATTCAGATCACAGCCTTGTATGCTCCGGCGGGTTAGGTTTGACGTCTGAAAATCCCCCGAGCCCAGTAGTTCGGTACTTCGACCCACTTAGGCTCAGGACTGAGGCACACGCTATGCCAATGCTGAGTCATCCACCACATCCGAACAGGGGCTAGGCCCCTCTAGGAACCCCGAGGGGAACCCAGGCCGGGTAACCCCTGAAGTGCTCGCCACCCGACACAAGGTGAGTGAGGAGCACCCAGAGGGACAGTAATATATAAACATACAGTAAGAAACAATGCATAATATATAAGTATAGGTCGAGCACATGGATAGCCGTCTCCGTATCCACTTGACATGTTCAGGTAGCAGGGTCAATGCGGAAGCATGCTCAGGGTCAGAAAGGCCCCTTGTAGTTAGTAGAAGTTATTATCTGGAGGGTCTCTGTCCACCTGGGGACAAAGTAAACACCATCAGAGTATATAAAAGTCATAAATTGTTTGAAACCGAGTTATTATTCCAACTATGGTATTGATCCTTAGAGTCCCGATCCCAAAGGGGTCAAGGTACACATCCTCAGATTATAAATCAGGTTTGATGTCTGATGATCCCTCGAGCCCAGCAGTTTCGTGCTTCGACCCGCTTAGGCGTGAACTCTCACTGGTTGGGGTTAGAAAAAATGACTCAGTGAGGTGGCCCAGTGATCAGAGATAAACCCACTGGGGGGAAGCAACGGTCAAGTTTTAAGCGTAGACCCCCCCCAGGTTGGGGTTAGGATAAGTGACAGGGGGGCTATCCCACCCCATTAAGTCACGGTAGGTTAGTCGTCCGGTTAAGTTCTAGGCGTAGGCCCTCCCAGGTTGGGGTTAGGATAAGTGACAGGGGGGTTATCTTACCCCCTTAAAGTCACAGTAGGTAAGCCTTCCGGTTGAGTTTTAGGCGTAGACCCTCCCAGGTTGGGGTTAGGGTAAGTGACAGGGGGGCTATCTCACCCCATTAAGTCACAGCAGGTCAGTCGTCTGGTTAAGTTTTAGGCGTAGACCCTCCCAGGTTGGGGTTAGGGTAAGTGACAGGAGGGCTATCCTAGCCCATTAAGTCACAGTAGGTCAGCTTTACGGTTAAGTTTAGGCGTAGACCCTCCCAGGTTGGGGTTAGGATAGGTGACAGGGGGGCTATTCCACCCCATTAAATCACAGTAGGTCAGCCTATGGGATGGTGACGGTTGGGTTGAGGTACGCGGAGGAGGGCAAGAAAGGGAGAAATATGCAGGCGTCTAGGGGGAGTACCCGAGGAACGCAGGAGGGATAGATAGAAATAAAATAAAGGGCCTGTGTGGACATATGAGGTGCAACTGAGTGTGTGAGTGCGTGTCCTACCTTGACCGGGCAGCTAACTTAATCTGAAAAGCTAAAAAAGGTTCTACCTGGAAAGTTAAGAATCTATACCAATCCCGGGTGCAGATGTGGGGAGGACCCCAAGGAAATGCAGGGCTGTGGAAGGAAGGGGTTAATAAACAAGATACATGAGTGTCATAGCCCTGTCCTCACTGCACATGAGTGCGATGAAGATAAAGCCATGCAGACAATAGTGGTGGGAGTGGGGTGAGAGAGATATAGAGAGAGGCGCTCCTGTTAGAGCAAATAAAAGTTGTAGTCAAAAACGCAGGACTCCATTCCCTGGGCGGTGCCTCCTGCCGGGCCCATGCCAGAAATTAAGCAGGGATATACGGGGTCCTAACTGGCCACGACCGGTTTCGTCCTCTCCCAGGACTCGTCAGGTGACGGAAATAAAACATGAGCAGGAACCAGGGCCATCCTAGGCTACGGACTGACAGGGGACCTCAAGGCTACACCAAAGAAGGAGGATGGTGGTCACCCCGGTGCCCTCCTGGCAGCCCACCAGAAGCGGTATTCAGAATTATTGTCTAGGGAAAAGAGTAGAGAGGGAGAGAGAGAGAGAGGGGGAGGGCGCGCGTGTGTGCGAGGCATGTGTGTACACTCAGGGTGGTGAACAAGCTAAGTGAGAGGAGAAGATCTGTAAAAGAAGAAGCATGGGTTAGGATTAGTGAAAGGGGGTCCAGAAAAACCTGTGGAAGGAGGGGGGGGGGGGGGGGGGGATTGTCTTTATGTGTGAGTGCTTAATGCACAGAGAAGCCTAAAATGTGTGTGTGCCTAGAGAAAGAGAGAGAGCGGAACAGACCAGTAGAGAATAGTAGAGAGAGAGAGACAGAATGTGTGTGTGAGTGTGTGAGAGAGTATGTGTGTGAGCAAAGCCTAAGATTATGTGTGTGTGCTTATGCACAGAAATGAATGTGTGAGCATGGAATGGGAGGGGGAGGAGGGAGAGGGAAGAAAAGAGAAAGTACATTATATCCATGCATACATATACACAGACATGTAGTACAAGCATGCACACACACTACCAGCAGTTCATGCAAACGCGTGGGGTATGAGTATGAGGTGGTAGGCCCAAGTTATTAATAAATGCACCCTATTAAATCAATCAAGCAACCAAACTAGACTAGAAAGAAAAACTTACATATGGCCCCAGAAGATGGAGAAGTGAAGATGAGATGGGAGATCCTAAGATGGATGCTTGCAGCGCGTGGTAGCAGCAGGTGCGTTTATGGGCAAAAAACAAGTGGGCTAATTAGCAACAGGTCCGCTAGCACGCATGCGTTCAGAGCATGGTACTGAATATGACACAAAACAAGCTAATAATTCGATAAAAAAACTATATAAACAATTTATGAACGGCAAAAGCAAGTTAGAAAAATTATTGAGGGGTGGGAGATGGTCTTACGGTCACGCAGCTCCGGTCGGCAGTCACAGTATCAAACGAACACACAGGCTTAGGGTTAGGGTTAGGGTTAGGGTTAGGGTTAGGGTTAGGGTTAGGGTTAGGGTTAGGGTTAGGGTTAGGGTTAGGGTTAGGGTTAGGGTTAGGGTTAGGGTTAGGGTTAGGGTTAGGGTTAGGGTTAGGGTTAGGGTTAGGGTTAGGGTTAGGGTTAGGGTTAGGGTTAGGGTTAGGGTTAGGGTTAGGGTTAGGGTTAGGGTTAGGGTTAGGGTTAGGGTTAGGGTTAGGGTTAGGGTTAGGGTTAGGGTTAGGGTTAGGGTTAGGGTTAGGGTTAGGGTTAGGGTTAGGGTTAGGGTTAGGGTTAGGGTTAGGGTTAGGGTTAGGGTTAGGGTTAGGGTTAGGGTTAGGGTTAGGGTTAGGGTTAGGGTTAGGGTTAGGGTTAGGGTTAGGGTTAGGGTTAGGGTTAGGGTTAGGGTTAGGGTTAGGGTTAGGGTTAGGGTTAGGGTTAGGGTTAGGGTTAGGGTTAGGGTTAGGGTTAGGGTTAGGGTTAGGGTTAGGGTTAGGGTTAGGGTTAGGGTTAGGGTTAGGGTTAGGGTTAGGGTTAGGGTTAGGGTTAGGGTTAGGGTTAGGGTTAGGGTTAGGGTTAGGGTTAGGGTTAGGGTTAGGGTTAGGGTTAGGGTTAGGGTTAGGGTTAGGGTTAGGGTTAGGGTTAGGGTTAGGGTTAGGGTTAGGGTTAGGGTTAGGGTTAGGGTTAGGGTTAGGGTTAGGGTTAGGGTTAGGGTTAGGGTTAGGGTTAGGGTTAGGGTTAGGGTTAGGGTTAGGGTTAGGGTTAGGGTTAGGGTTAGGGTTAGGGTTAGGGTTAGGGTTAGGGTTAGGGTTAGGGTTAGGGTTAGGGTTAGGGTTAGGGTTAGGGTTAGGGTTAGGGTTAGGGTTAGGGTTAGGGTTAGGGTTAGGGTTAGGGTTAGGGTTAGGGTTAGGGTTAGGGTTAGGGTTAGGGTTAGGGTTAGGGTTAGGGTTAGGGTTAGGGTTAGGGTTAGGGTTAGGGTTAGGGTTAGGGTTAGGGTTAGGGTTAGGGTTAGGGTTAGGGTTAGGGTTAGGGTTAGGGTTAGGGTTAGGGTTAGGGTTAGGGTTAGGGTTAGGGTTAGGGTTAGGGTTAGGGTTAGGGTTAGGGTTAGGGTTAGGGTTAGGGTTAGGGTTAGGGTTAGGGTTAGGGTTAGGGTTAGGGTTAGGGTTAGGGTTAGGGTTAGGGTTAGGGTTAGGGTTAGGGTTAGGGTTAGGGTTAGGGTTAGGGTTAGGGTTAGGGTTAGGGTTAGGGTTAGGGTTAGGGTTAGGGTTAGGGTTAGGGTTAGGGTTAGGGTTAGGGTTAGGGTTAGGGTTAGGGTTAGGGTTAGGGTTAGGGTTAGGGTTAGGGTTAGGGTTAGGGTTAGGGTTAGGGTTAGGGTTAGGGTTAGGGTTAGGGTTAGGGTTAGGGTTAGGGTTAGGGTTAGGGTTAGGGTTAGGGTTAGGGTTAGGGTTAGGGTTAGGGTTAGGGTTAGGGTTAGGGTTAGGGTTAGGGTTAGGGTTAGGGTTAGGGTTAGGGTTAGGGTTAGGGTTAGGGTTAGGGTTAGGGTTAGGGTTAGGGTTAGGGTTAGGGTTAGGGTTAGGGTTAGGGTTAGGGTTAGGGTTAGGGTTAGGGTTAGGGTTAGGGTTAGGGTTAGGGTTAGGGTTAGGGTTAGGGTTAGGGTTAGGGTTAGGGTTAGGGTTAGGGTTAGGGTTAGGGTTAGGGTTAGGGTTAGGGTTAGGGTTAGGGTTAGGGTTAGGGTTAGGGTTAGGGTTAGGGTTAGGGTTAGGGTTAGGGTTAGGGTTAGGGTTAGGGTTAGGGTTAGGGTTAGGGTTAGGGTTAGGGTTAGGGTTAGGGTTAGGGTTAGGGTTAGGGTTAGGGTTAGGGTTAGGGTTAGGGTTAGGGTTAGGGTTAGGGTTAGGGTTAGGGTTAGGGTTAGGGTTAGGGTTAGGGTTAGGGTTAGGGTTAGGGTTAGGGTTAGGGTTAGGGTTAGGGTTAGGGTTAGGGTTAGGGTTAGGGTTAGGGTTAGGGTTAGGGTTAGGGTTAGGGTTAGGGTTAGGGTTAGGGTTAGGGTTAGGGTTAGGGTTAGGGTTAGGGTTAGGGTTAGGGTTAGGGTTAGGGTTAGGGTTAGGGTTAGGGTTAGGGTTAGGGTTAGGGTTAGGGTTAGGGTTAGGGTTAGGGTTAGGGTTAGGGTTAGGGTTAGGGTTAGGGTTAGGGTTAGGGTTAGGGTTAGGGTTAGGGTTAGGGTTAGGGTTAGGGTTAGGGTTAGGGTTAGGGTTAGGGTTAGGGTTAGGGTTAGGGTTAGGGTTAGGGTTAGGGTTAGGGTTAGGGTTAGGGTTAGGGTTAGGGTTAGGGTTAGGGTTAGGGTTAGGGTTAGGGTTAGGGTTAGGGTTAGGGTTAGGGTTAGGGTTAGGGTTAGGGTTAGGGTTAGGGTTAGGGTTAGGGTTAGGGTTAGGGTTAGGGTTAGGGTTAGGGTTAGGGTTAGGGTTAGGGTTAGGGTTAGGGTTAGGGTTAGGGTTAGGGTTAGGGTTAGGGTTAGGGTTAGGGTTAGGGTTAGGGTTAGGGTTAGGGTTAGGGTTAGGGTTAGGGTTAGGGTTAGGGTTAGGGTTAGGGTTAGGGTTAGGGTTAGGGTTAGGGTTAGGGTTAGGGTTAGGGTTAGGGTTAGGGTTAGGGTTAGGGTTAGGGTTAGGGTTAGGGTTAGGGTTAGGGTTAGGGTTAGGGTTAGGGTTAGGGTTAGGGTTAGGGTTAGGGTTAGGGTTAGGGTTAGGGTTAGGGTTAGGGTTAGGGTTAGGGTTAGGGTTAGGGTTAGGGTTAGGGTTAGGGTTAGGGTTAGGGTTAGGGTTAGGGTTAGGGTTAGGGTTAGGGTTAGGGTTAGGGTTAGGGTTAGGGTTAGGGTTAGGGTTAGGGTTAGGGTTAGGGTTAGGGTTAGGGTTAGGGTTAGGGTTAGGGTTAGGGTTAGGGTTAGGGTTAGGGTTAGGGTTAGGGTTAGGGTTAGGGTTAGGGTTAGGGTTAGGGTTAGGGTTAGGGTTAGGGTTAGGGTTAGGGTTAGGGTTAGGGTTAGGGTTAGGGTTAGGGTTAGGGTTAGGGTTAGGGTTAGGGTTAGGGTTAGGGTTAGGGTTAGGGTTAGGGTTAGGGTTAGGGTTAGGGTTAGGGTTAGGGTTAGGGTTAGGGTTAGGGTTAGGGTTAGGGTTAGGGTTAGGGTTAGGGTTAGGGTTAGGGTTAGGGTTAGGGTTAGGGTTAGGGTTAGGGTTAGGGTTAGGGTTAGGGTTAGGGTTAGGGTTAGGGTTAGGGTTAGGGTTAGGGTTAGGGTTAGGGTTAGGGTTAGGGTTAGGGTTAGGGTTAGGGTTAGGGTTAGGGTTAGGGTTAGGGTTAGGGTTAGGGTTAGGGTTAGGGTTAGGGTTAGGGTTAGGGTTAGGGTTAGGGTTAGGGTTAGGGTTAGGGTTAGGGTTAGGGTTAGGGTTAGGGTTAGGGTTAGGGTTAGGGTTAGGGTTAGGGTTGGGTTAGGGTTAGGGTTAGGGTTAGGGTTAGGGTTAGGGTTAGGGTTAGGGTTAGGGTTAGGGTTAGGGTTAGGGTTAGGGTTAGGGTTAGGGTTAGGGTTAGGGTTAGGGTTAGGGTTAGGGTTAGGGTTAGGGTTAGGGTTAGGGTTAGGGTAGGGTTAGGGTTAGGGTTAGGGTTAGGGTTAGGGTTAGGGTTAGGGTTAGGGTTAGGGTTAGGGTTAGGGTTAGGGTTAGGGTTAGGGTTAGGGTTAGGGTTAGGGTTAGGGTTAGGGTTAGGGTTAGGGTTAGGGTTAGGGTTAGGGTTAGGGGTTAGGGTTAGGGTTAGGGTTAGGGTTAGGGGTTGGGTTGGGTTAGGGTTGGGGGTAGGGTTAGGGTTAGGGTTAGGGTTAGGGTTAGGGTTAGGGTTAGGGTTAGGGTTAGGGTTAGGGTTAGGGTTAGGGTTAGGGTTAGGGTTAGGGTTAGGGTTAGGGTTAGGGTTAGGGTTAGGGTTAGGGTTGGGTTAGGGTTAGGGTTAGGGTTAGGGTTGGGTTAGGGTTAGGGTTAGGGTTAGGGTTAGGGTTAGGGTTAGGGTTAGGGTTAGGGTTAGGGTTAGGGTTAGGGTTAGGGTTAGGGTTAGGGTTAGGGTTAGGGTTAGGGTTAGGGTTAGGGTTAGGGTTAGGGTTAGGGTTAGGGTTAGGGTTAGGGTTAGGGTTAGGGTTAGGGTTAGGGTTAGGGTTAGGGTTAGGGTTAGGGTTAGGGTTAGGGTTAGGGTTAGGGTTAGGGTTAGGGTTAGGGTTAGGGTTAGGGTTAGGGTTAGGGTTAGGGTTAGGGTTAGGGTTAGGGTTAGGGTTAGGGTTAGGGTTAGGGTTAGGGTTAGGGTTAGGGTTAGGGTTAGGGTTAGGGTTAGGGTTAGGGTTAGGGTTAGGGTTAGGGTTAGGGTTAGGGTTAGGGTTAGGGTTAGGGTTAGGGTTAGGGTTAGGGTTAGGGTTAGGGTTAGGGTTAGGGTTAGGGTTAGGGTTAGGGTTAGGGTTAGGGTTAGGGTTAGGGTTAGGGTTAGGGTTAGGGTTAGGGTTAGGGTTAGGGTTAGGGTTAGGGTTAGGGTTAGGGTTAGGGTTAGGGTTAGGGTTAGGGTTAGGGTTAGGGTTAGGGTTAGGGTTAGGGTTAGGGTTAGGGTTAGGGTTAGGGTTAGGGTTAGGGTTAGGGTTAGGGTTAGGGTTAGGGTTAGGGTTAGGGTTAGGGTTAGGGTTAGGGTTAGGGTTAGGGTTAGGGTTAGGGTTAGGGTTAGGGTTAGGGTTAGGGTTAGGGTTAGGGTTAGGGTTAGGGTTAGGGTTAGGGTTAGGGTTAGGGTTAGGGTTAGGGTTAGGGTTAGGGTTAGGGTTAGGGTTAGGGTTAGGGTTAGGGTTAGGGTTAGGGTTAGGGTTAGGGTTAGGGTTAGGGTTAGGGTTAGGGTTAGGGTTAGGGTTAGGGTTAGGGTTAGGGTTAGGGTTAGGGTTAGGGTTAGGGTTAGGGTTAGGGTTAGGGTTAGGGTTAGGGTTAGGGTTAGGGTTAGGGTTAGGGTTAGGGTTAGGGTTAGGGTTAGGGTTAGGGTTAGGGTTAGGGTTAGGGTTAGGGTTAGGGTTAGGGTTAGGGTTAGGGTTAGGGTTAGGGTTAGGGTTAGGGTTAGGGTTAGGGTTAGGGTTAGGGTTAGGGTTAGGGTTAGGGTTAGGGTTAGGGTTAGGGTTAGGGTTAGGGTTAGGGTTAGGGTTAGGGTTAGGGTTAGGGTTAGGGTTAGGGGTAGGGTTAGGGTTAGGGTTAGGGTGGGGTTAGGGTTAGGGTTAGGGTTAGGGTTAGGGTTAGGGTTAGGGTTAGGGTTAGGGT